>NC_139661.1:16681560-16686560 GCF_951799395.1 Argentina silus
CCCGCCTGCTGTAAGCCCCCTTCACACACAGACACACACACACACACACACACACACACACACACACACACACACACACACAGGCAGGCTCATACACATTGAGACACACAGGCAGGCTGACACATAGGCAGGCAGGCAGGCAGGCAGGCAGACACACACACACACACACACACACACACACACACACACACACACACACACACACACACACATACACACACACACACACACCATCCTAACTCTCACTGCCACGCACCCCTGCGTTCCCACATGATTTGTCACACTCCATCAATAGACAATAAGTTACTGCCACTCTAGCCTGTCAATGGGCCCCGTCTTCACCAGCCCCCCCCTCCTCTGTCTCCTAGCCTGGGGGAGGGAAGGGTGTGTGAATGTGTGGTTGTGTGAGTAAGTGTCTCTCTCTCTCTTTCTCTTTCTCTGTGTGTGTGTGTGTGCATGTGTGTGTGTGTGTGTGTGTGTGTGCGGATAGGAGGAAGGGGTCTACCTGTAGTACATGCTATACCAAGTACTCTGCTCTCCCATGCAGTCCATCTCCACCCAGCCCAAAGGTACACCTAGATGGAAGGCATAAGTGTGGATTGAGTGTGTGTGTGTGTGTGTGTGTGTGTGTGTGTGTGGGTGTGTGTGTGTGTGTGTGTGTGTGTGTGTGTGCGTGTGTGTGTGTGTGTAGTTCAGTTGCACACAGCCAATTGGCTGGCCTTGGAGGCAAAGTCAGGTTGTGGATGAATGCGTGTGAATATGTATGTCCTCTTTGCAAGATTATTTTTGTTCCCTTTTAAGCAGGAGTGAGACCTTGGAGGATGAGACCGACCCACCCACCCCCGCCCCCCGCCCCCTGCCCCCCTCCTCTGGGATCCAATCTTACGATGGCCAGCCTATCAGAGCAGGAACTCTGGTAGTACAGTGTGAAGGTCAGGAGACATGGGCTGTACACCAACATCGGAGGCTAAGGTTGATTGCTAGCGTGATTATCACTAGCTTGTATTAGGAGATTACTTCTTCATCAGAACTACTTCATTATGTCGTTGGGGTGGATCCTCAAGGCAATGACAATGAGTGACAGTTGGAAAGATTATTAAAACTCATCTCCCTTTAGTCACAAGGACGTCGGTTTATCAATCTATGAATTACTTGATTTTTGATTGGACAGCAGCTGGAAAAAATAATTGGCCTATGTTCCTGAGAAAATACTGTTCAATTGTATAAATGACCATGCATTATAATTACTTCACAACTGATTATAGTCATTATCCAGTCATCATCTTAGTGATGTATCTGATGAACATACAAGTATGACAAGAACTCAACGGAAACTCCGCTCGTTGAAAAGACAGCTGTGGCGAAAGCTGTGTGAGTGACAGACAGAGCACTCAGCACGTTGACACTGGGTTACCATGACATTAACATTGTACAAGCATACAGCCATTACAATAACAAAAGGACTCCACTCTACTCATCAAGTATCAATCTTGCAGTTGCCAATGCCAACACCTACTTAATAAGCAGTTGGTCGGGCCGAACCGGTGCCAACAGTAATCAGAAAATGGCCTCGTGTCACGCTGCGAAGGGGCTGACGTAGTGTACACATCAACTACATGTGTCCCGATGCAAATGAGTGCATTAGAGCAGGCCTTGGGAAGCACGGATTAGCGATAAATCCTCGAGGCTGAGAAATGTAGTCTTTACCATGCGTGTCCAGTCCCATCTATTTAACCTAATTACAAACACCATACAGGTAGTAAATGTCTGCCTGCCATCAATTCTGACACCTCATCCCAGGGACTTTAAGAAATGCACATTAGGATCCATAAATTCTTGTGGGATGGTTGGGGTGTGGGGATGTGGGCGTGGGGATGGTGTGTGTGTGTGTGTGTGTGTGTGTGTGTGTGTGTGTGTGTGTGTGTGTGTATGTGTGTGTTTGTGCATGCGTGCGTGTGTGTTTTTGCATGTGTGCGTGCATGTGTGTGTGTGCTGTGTGTGTTTTTGCATGTTTGTGTGTGCATGCGTGTGTGTGTGTATGTGTCTTCCGCATGTAAAACAAAAACCCAGGTGTCACATAAAAAGATTAACCAAACCATGAACTCTAAGCATGACTTCTTAACAGGATATAATCAAAAAGGATTATACAAAGCTAATAATGGTAGATGACATCACTGAAGGAGCTGACCAATCCCTGTTGAGCTGGCAGGCTGTCCTGCCCGGGTGTTGTGAGGCCCTGGCCGTGTCACTCGCTGACAGACCTGTCCGTCATGCCTGAGACCGGGCGGAACGCTGCTGCTGGTGTTTTCACTTTCAGACTTCACACCTGGTGACTGTCAAAGGTAAATAGGCTGCGGTGTGAATGGTCCTGGTCCTGCTAGACCCACTGGGGCTCTCTCTCTGCCTTTGTGCCAGCAGCACACCTGAGCTCACCACCTCAACCTGACACCCAGCACACCTGAGCTCACCACCTCAACCTGACACCCAGCACACCCAATGGACTGAGAGGCATGAAAGAACAAGGGAGAGCCAGGTGAAACGAGGCAGAAAGAGAGAAAGAAAGAGAGAGAGAAAGATGAATAGAGGAGAGGTGGCGAGTCCAGTTGAAAGCGTGGTACATTACATCTCCTCACCTTTCTGCCTAATTGATCGACGGAGAATCTGTCGTCTGCGTATTTAGACACACAAGCAGCGGTGTATCACTCGAATGCTACACACTATAGGATCCTAAGTAAACAACGAGATATCGAGACTCACACACAGAAACACACACACATACACACACACACACACACACACACACACACACAGACTCGCACACGTACACAGACACACACATTCCACCTCTCAGACTGCACTTCCAGCTCCTGCACAAAGCCACACCTGGAATCCCACCATGCTATGTCAGCCATAGCATTCCAAGCGGGAATGATAATCCATCAACTTTGTGAAAGAAAGAAAGTGTGTTTTCTATTAAATGGATTACTCCTTTTACCAAAACACCAGTTTGGAAAGCAGCCAGGGCATACAGTAAAAGGTAAATTGATTTATGATCTCTTAAGCTCGGGAGTGTGTTGGTTTTTGGATAAGCAGTGGCATTGTGTCATAAACAATTACCGCTCCCTACTTCCTAGCGAAGCCTGGTAAATACCAACGCCGTCGTCGGGAACACAACACAAGCCGATTGGCTTCGTGTCTGGAACCTCTAAGTTGTTGTGATTGATAGCCGTGTTCCAAGAGGGCGGGGCCTCGCCTTGCCACTCTCCGTGCTTGTCTTGATAACCGCCGAACCCCGGTAGATAGTTCACCTGCTTTTATGTAGAGATTTGCTTGTGGTTTAGAAGGATTATGCTCCACTTCTGTGTCACATGTTGGGAGCAGTGCACCCCCTCTCGTCTCTCAAGAGCTGCTGCTTCAAAGCTACTCCAACGCAATTGTTGTCTCACTCACCCATTATAAACAAGCAATTTCCTTGAGAAAGGGTCGTAATTGTGTGAAAGTGTGGTACAAATGGCTTTGTCGCATTACAGTGGGCCTGTCTTCATTGTACCCCCGCACACACACACCAGCGGTGAAAGCTCTCTCCAATTGAAGTTCTGCTTTCATCCAGCATAAAAGCTACGTCTGAGAATGAGTTGTAGGTGAGAAGGAACTCTCTCTCTCTCTCTCGTCTCACTTGAATGTAAACCTACAATACTTTCAGTGCAGACACCAAAAATACACCTTTTTCCTGGAACAAAATCACTACTTGTGTGCAGGGGTCTGAGAGGGGTGACTTTCTTTCTGACAGCAGTTGAGTTCCATTTCACATCTCTCTCTCTCTTTCTCTTTCTCTCAGAGTGGAGTTGGTTCTCTCTTGGCAGGGCAGTTCATTCCGTCTGAGAGAAACACAGCACCCAAAGGTCAAACACAGAGGGTTTTCTTGTTTGGAAATGTCAACATCAAAGAGGACTCCTCTTCATCAGAACAGGTGTGTGTTGGTAGTCTGGAGCTGTTTCCATGTTTCAGTGTAAACTAAAGGGGAAACCCATGGAAAGGTCTAGACAGGAGACCGGAGCAAGGCTGGTTCAAACACCGTCTGAGTAAAATAGCTATCAATGTCCTGTTGCTGGCCTGGTTGCTGCCCTACCCTCAAACGCTGAAGGAAAATATTACTATATAAATATACAGAAAAACAACATACTGTAAAACCATGTGTCTCAGTTGGCATAAACTGTAAGCTTGAAACATATCAAATAAGCATATTCAATGGAAAGTTCATGTACTCCAACATGCCAGTATCATATTCATTACAACTATTGATCTCTTACAATGCTCATAATACTGAACTCCTTTAAAATATATAATGTATATACATAATGTATATAAATACATTATACATGTTGCTATACCTTAACATGTGTGTTGGTGAAGTCTTATGGTTCACATGTTCAGTCAAGGAAATTGACTGAAAATGCAAATTAGATATTCCAAACCCCCAGGCCTCCACACATGACTGTGTGTGTATGTGTGTGTGTATGTGTGTGTTCATCCCTGTGTGTGTGTGTGTGTGTGTGTGTGTGTGTGTGTGTGTGTGTGTGTGCTTCCCTGTGTGGGTGTGTGTGTGTGTGTGTGTGTGTGTGTGTGTGTGTGTGTGTGTGTGTGTGTGTGTGTGTGGCAGAGTGAGCAGGCTGCATATGATAGTGGCCACTGGGAAATCAAGGAGCACTTTGTCATGCATCCTTAAATGTGTGACACAGCGTCCCGGGGGACAGCGGCTGATTGGTCGACGAGGCTTCAAAGAGCGACGGGTGAGTGACGGCCGTGAGGGGATGGGGGGAGGGGGGAGGGGGGGGGGGCGTGGGTGAGAGACGCAGGGACAGGATTGTGACATCTCAGGGTGGCACCCTGTCACAAGCAGCTGGCCGTGTGTCGTCATGGCGATGCCACACAGAATGACGACATCAGGAACCAGGCAGGACCAATCAGGCGGCTCCTGTTGTCCTCCACACAACGACCAA
>NC_139661.1:16691560-16694060 GCF_951799395.1 Argentina silus
GGAAATAAACATCACAGACATATCATACTAACAAGTTCCAAAATCAAATTCCAGATGACGTAAGCAACGTCTCAGTTTACACCCAATAATTATAAAAACAATAACAATTCAACGTGTCAATTCAAAATCAGAATTGAAAATCGCGACAGATGCTATTAGCAATCTAGTCAACGTGCTTTCAGTGTTGACAGTTGCTAAGCTTGTGACCTCACCATGATTTGAATAACTAGCCTTATTAGGGAAGAGAATTAGGGCCGATTCAACACTGCTCGTCAAATAAGCAAGCCATGGATCTGAGGGCTGGGGGAGGGTGAGGTGCCATATGCTTTACGTATGACAGCTACATCACACAACACTGACTACCCAGAAGTGTACACCTCAGGGGATGAAGGTGTGTGTGTGTGTGTGTGTATGTGGGTGTGGGTGGGTGTGTGTGCGTGGGTGTGTGTGTGTGTGTGTGGGTGTGGGTGTGGGTGTGTGGGTGGGTGGGTGGGTGGGTGTGTGTGTGTGTGTGTGTGTGTGTGTGTGTGTGTGTGTGTGTGTGTGTGTGTGTGTGTGTGTGGACAGATGTTGCAGCCTGGGGTCTGGTACAGATGGCTGCAGGCAGGACGGCTAGTGATCTCTTTCCAATCAGCGCAGCACTTCACACACAGCTACCTGGACACTGTTTAGAGGAGAGGCGACTGCACCCACATCTAACTGCTGCACACACACACACGCACGCACACACACGCACACACACACACACACACACACACACACACACACACACACACACACACACACACACACACACACACACACACACACACACACACACACACACACGCACACACCACAGAGACACAGACAAACACATATGGTGTGTCCATGGTTGGAAGATAGACCTAATTACTGCCCCATCTCATGTTCCCCTATCCTGATCTCTCTCTCTCTCTCTCTCTCTAGCTCCCTCTCCCTCTCTCCTCCAACCCTCCCTCCCTCCCTCCCTCCCTCTCCCCTGGGTAAAGGTGTCCTCTGAGGGCCAAACCTCCAGGGACTTGTCTTAGTGTAGACTGCCATCTTGTTGTCAATGCTGCAATGACACGTTTCCTTACGGATCCTCTTGACAGCTGCTCAGAGTCTGAGGGGAGAGGTAGTGTGTGTGTGAGTCTGTGTGTGTGTGTGTGTGTGTGTGTGTGTGTGTGTGTGTGTGTGTGTGTGTGTGTGTGTGTGTGTGTGTGTGTGCGTGTGTGTGTGTGTGCTGTGGTGATGTCAGTATGTCACTGGTCTGCCTGCTCATTACAGTCACTCACAGACACACACACACACGCACACACATACACACACACACACACACACACACACACACACACACACACACTCACAGAAACACACAGTGCCAGTCGTGATGCGAGGAGAGAGCTCATTGGCTGAGGGCGATCAGACTGGTCTGGGTGGTTGTTATGACCTCACACCTGATGACATCACCTCCCTGAGGGGCTTTATATCCTGGAGCAAGTGAAGCCATAATGGGGCTTCTCGGTTGCATGATAAGCAAGTGTGTGTGTATGTGTGTGTGTGTGTGTGTGTGTGTGTGTGTGTGTGTGTGTGTGTGTGTGTGTGTGTGTGTGCGTGTGTGCGTGTGTGTTTGCATGCATGCACGCACGCACGTGTGTGTGTATGTGTGTGTGAGAGCGCGTGCGTACGTGCGTGTGTGTGCATGCGTGCAGTCCTGAAACATTACACATCGCACTAAACAGTCGCAACACAACAATAATCCCGTCGGTGAGGTAATTACATGGTTAAGCATGTCTGTGTGTCATACAATCCTCCGCTAACTGTTTTTAATTTGGGGCTCTACCCTCCCCTTCCTAATGCATCCATGACCATGGTATTAGTGTGGTATTACTGTGCCTTAATCCTAACAGGCATGAGGCTGGAGGCCTTAGTCACATCCGCCATGCTAAAGAGTCTCGCTGTGTTAAAGAAAAAAAACAAGAGGTGGCAATCAAAGCCGCCTCCTGAACCCGAGTGCTGCGCTGTAAACCGGCGGGCGGAAATGTGCAGCGTGACAATAATGCGTTCCTTAACGTTACAGAAATCACCATGCAAGGAAGGAGATCCCCGTTAAAAGCTTTACTGGCTGAGGGGGTTAATTAAACGAGGGGATGGAGGGGATGGAGGGGATGGAGGGATGGAGGACTGAGGGGGTGATTGTTAACGGGACATCTGGCCCAGGCCTGTTTCTCTAAGCCTTGGAGAGGGGGGAGGGGGAAGGAGAGGGGGAGGGGGGGGAGGGAAAGGGGCACTCCACCTTCCGCCCATCTGACTGGCACACACACACACACACACACACACACACACGTGGAGAAGGAGAACAACATGGCCGATGGTATGTTTGTGCCAGAGTGTATGAGAGAGAGAGAGAGAGAGAGAAAAAGAAACAAAGAAACAGAAACTGAGAGACACACAGAGACAGAAAAAGAGAGAGAGACACACACACATAGAGAGAGAGAGA
>NC_139661.1:16701560-16704060 GCF_951799395.1 Argentina silus
TCCCACCACTACGACCCCTCCTCTTTCCACCTCCTCCTCTCCTCCTCCCCCTCTCCTCTATTCACGTCAGGAGGATGGGCACACAGGCCAGGAGGAGCTGGCATCTGCCTCTCACCCTGCCACTCTGCCGCTCTCTCTGCCAGGTCTGCTTAATCAAATCATCCCTCTCTCTCTCTCTCACAGACACACACACACGCATATGCACACACACACACACACGCACGCACACACACACACACACTCTCACACTCTCTCTCTCCCCCTTTCTCTCTCTACGGTATTGGGTACACTTTGTCCCAACCTCTCTCCCCAACATTTTCCACCTCTCCCATCTTGTGAGTCTTTCTCTGTCATTCTCTCTCTCTGTCTCTCTGTCTCTCTCTCTCTCTCTCTCTCTCTCTCTCTCTCTCTCGCTCACACACACAGACATAGATAACAGATATGTGGCAACAGAGGACGTGAGCAGTAACAATGGCCAGGCCAGCATTTCATCTTAATTACATTTCCTTCTTCTCTTTCCCCTTTTGTGCCACCGCTCCAAATGTCAACAGGACTTGGGCACATGGAGCGGCATCTGGTGCCACATCGCCGACGCACTCGGCTACAAAAACCTCCCAGCATGCCGAGTTAACCTGGAGGGCCGCCAGCCAGCTAGCGAACTAGCGCGCTCGCTCGCCCGCTCGCTAAGTGCCATGGTGCCAGTCAAGTGCCCGTGCGCCACTTCCCCTCCTCCCCACGCCCCCCGCCCCCCACTGCCACCTCCAACCTCCCGGTGACACGGAGGTGCTGACAGGGAGACAGAAGGCCTCGTCCTGCCCCCAGCCAGCCACCACCCAGCTACTGTACCACACACACACACACACACACACACACACACACACACACACACACACACGTGCACGCATGCACAAACGCACACACTTGTGCGCACACACAGACATAGACACACACACACACACACACACACACACACACACTACAATCCCCCCACCAACCATCTCCGAGCCCTGTATGTGCACTGAAAAAGCATCGTACTGTGTTTGTGTGTGTTTTGCGTGCGTGCATACATGTGCATGCAAGCGTGTGTACGTGCGCATGTGTGTTTGCATGCCCATGTGTGTGTGTGTGTGTGTGTGTGTATATGTCTATAGTGTGTCTGTATTATAAACACAGCCATTACAGAGAGTGCGCACACACACACACACACACACACACACACACACACACACACACACACACACACACACACACACACACACACACACACACACACACACACCATCCCCGTGCCTTTGATATAGCTGCAGCCTCTCAGATGGCACCATTAGTGACTGTGTCTGTGGTCTCGCTCAGCTATAACAGCCTTTCCAAGGTTTACTGCGGACAGGGCATTTTCCCTGGAACAGCCTCAGCCAGACAGGTATAAAAGTCAGCGTGTGTTAGAGCCAAGGCCGGGGGAGAGAGACGGGGATAATTGACGGCAGTGACCTTGAGAAGGGCCTTGTCCGGCAGGGGAGAGAAGGGGAGCACGCTGGGCTCTGGGTCTGACTGGAGGAACGGGTCTTTCTTCTACTCCGTCCCACCAGAGGAGAGAACGAGAGGGGGGCCGAGGACTACAAAGACCGGGATGTACAGACGGAAGCGGAGATGGGGGAGATGGGGAGAAGGGGGAGACGAGGGTCTTGATCATGGCCTCATGGCCTGGAGTCACACAGACCCCCTTGTTAGAAGTCCTCAGCCTGAACGTTCGAGAAGCTATACTGACTGTTCAAGGTACTGACTGTCTGCTCAAGATACTGTGCACACACACACACACACACACACACACACACACACACACACACACACACACACACACACAAAAACACACGGCCAGAGAGGACATCACAGTACAGCATATGTATAACATCCATTCCTGAATTAACCCCTATGCCTGTGGGGTTTCCTGCATGACATTGTTGTTCTTGCTGTCCTATGTCATGGCCTCTGAAGGTGGTTATAAAGCCTGAATATGAGTCTTATGTCATAGCCTCTGAAACCCCTTATTACCACACACCGGTAGTTACCAAGTTACCAAATAGTTTCTTCGTAAAAAAAAACAGCTGAAACCCTGCTGTAAAATACACGGTTACCGCAAAGTGTTATGTCATGGCCTCTAAAACCTCTAGAGGAGGACTAAGCATCGCACCCCCCCCCCCCCCCCCCCCATCCCCTCTCTACAGCATCACACCCCCCCCTCCCCCAGTAGGCCTCACAGCGGAGGGTGGCTGTCCCGCGATTGGTCGGGCGCCTCTCCTCAGCCGGCGTTCATGCAGATTGGAGTTGACGCTCAATTACAGCGAGTCCGTGGGCGGAGATGACAGTCCAGAGCCGGCCCAGATAAAACACATCAGCCTCTCAAATAGGCCCGTTCAGCAACACCGAGCGCCACATCATAGACTCCTGTAATTCACTGGCGCTGCCGCCCTGCAAACGACATATGTTCTATTCACAGCCGTGT
>NC_139661.1:16709060-16714060 GCF_951799395.1 Argentina silus
ATCATAGAGGTTAGTTTGGTTTTCTCTGGGGACCTAATTTGAAAAATCAGGGGTTCTGTAATGCACGGAATGGAATGAAGAATGGTATCAAAACACGTGCATTTCATACCGTTCCTCATTCCGTTCCATGCATCACAATGAGCCCGTCCTCCGATTCCTACCTCCACCAGCCTCTCCTGGACTCATCAGACTCTTTATTACAGAGCCTGATTAATTAAACTAAAGGAAGGGCATGTCTCTCCCTATAACTGGGTTTGGTACAAATCATTTTGAGGTCAAATTACATACTGGCCTCTCTTTCCTCTGTTCTGTCAATGACAGACCCTGATGCAGTCCACACACAATACCCCAGAATGACTAAGCGAAAACAGGTTTTTAGAAATTAAAATTGATTAAAATACAGACATACCTCACGTACATAAGTATTCAGACTATTTGCTATGACACTTAAAATTACATAAAATGCTAAAATGTCATCAACAAATCACCTAATAAGTTGAACTGAGTCCATCTTCATACAAGGATAATAGTTCAATTTTGGAAATAATATCTTTGTTTTTATAGGGTCTCTGATTTGCATAGGAATCTAAGCTAATTTTAAGAGTGTCTTAGCAAAGGGTCTGAATACTTATGTGCATGAGGTATTTCTGCATTTAGATTTTAATACATTTACTGAAATTTCTAAAAACCTGTTTTCACTTTGTCATTCTGGGGTATTGTGTGTGGATTGATGGCAAATTCTTTTAATTTAATCCATTTTAAATTGAGACTATAACACAACAAAATGTGGAAAAAGTGAAGGGGTCTGAATACTTTCCAAAGGCACTGTACATACAACACCTGGACAGTAGATACTGTATGGACCAATAAGACCTCTATGTTTCTCTATCCTAGCTTTGGTTTGTTGTGGCTGTTCGGGCTAGTTGAGAAAGAGAGAGAGAGAGAGAGAGAGAGAGAGAAGGAGGTAGGGAGAGTATCTCACCTTTTTTATCACAAGTGTAGTTTGCCAAATCGATTCATATAGAAACTATTTGTGCTCTTTGAAGCATCAAAGAGGTGGTACAGTTTGAAACTGAAGGCTGCAGGATGCTGTAAAGAGCTTTAAGCAACCCTGTCAATTTCTGAAAGAATAACTTATGTCTGGTGTGTGAACTGAATGACATAAAAAATGTCCCCTCCGGCTCACTGTCAGAAACATGTTTAAGTCTATTAAATTAGCATGGCTCCAATATTAAAATAATAACATTTACACCTCTAGAATAAACAGCTTTAGTTCCAAAATCAATACGTCGACTGTATAGTGCCAGAACATTATTATAAAATAATAAGCGGAGAACCCGTTGCGTTGTGGAGAACATTAGATACAATTGACGGAGAGTTCCACATATTATAGATTCAATAATTTCATATCAAATGTCACAGATTCCCACAGGACATAATATGGTTACAACTCTAATGGGATATTTCTTTTTTTCTTCAAAATATACTATATAAACCAGACAAATTACGCTGCCACAAAGTGAGAAGGAAGTGTGATGAAAAAAGTGTTTGCCGAAGTCTGACTGTGTGTTGTCACATGTATTTAAGAGAGCCATTAGGCGGCCATTGAAGATAACCTTTCCAATCCAAGGTTTAAGACACGTAGACCATGAAGCATTATCAGCTACAGCAGTCAATAGCACACTCCCTACCCAAGGACCAAGCTCACGTTAACTGTCTTGTCAGCTATTCCTCAATACACGCAAAAAAACACAAAACAAGAACTGTGCACAGAGAGAGGGGTGACAGAGAAAAGAAAAAACGATTGATTGAAAAAATTAAATCTGATTAAATCTCTAAATCATGTTTTCAGTGATTACTATCTTCTTCTGTGATGGGGGGGGGGGTTATAAAAGAGAGAGAGAGAGAGAGAGAGAGAGAGAGGAGAGGGGTGGGGGGGGGGTAGGATCATATGAATGGTGAAGGCCTCCGTAGTGTTTGACAGGCTGAAGGTACTGTACACTCCATTCACACACTGAATCAATGTCTCCTGATTAGGTTTTTTGGGGGGTTAGTGGGACTGTTTTGTTTGTTGTGACATCTCTCCCCAGGCTTTGTGCGCCCCACAAAGGCGGCACCTCTCCTGGTTGGATCAGGGAGCCGAGGGAGGGAGACGAGGCCTGGGGGAGGGGCCACGAGAGGGACCATCAAGGCTGTTATACACAGAGACTCTCGTTTGGGCCATATGTCGTGTGTGTGTGCGCGTGTGTGTGTGTGTGTGTGTGTGTGTGTGTGTGTGTGGGTGTGTGTGTGTGTGTGTGTGTGTGTGTGTGTGTGTGTGTGTGTGTGTGGGTGTGGGTGTGCGTGTGTGTGACTGTGTGTGTGACCGCGTGTTAAAGCACAAAGCACTGTGAGCCGAGGAAGGATAAGTGTATCAGTGCAGTGTTTGGTCTGAATGAAAGCTGATTGATTTCTCTCCACACTCAGGTCTGTCTGTTTCAGGATGCTTCTCTCATTGTTCATGCTGTTTTGTCCCCGTTGCACTCTCTCCAGCTGATGAGATAGAGGAGAAGAAAGAGGAAGGAAGGGGGAGAGACTGGGACAGGGAATGACCAAGGTCTTGCTGTATGTTAGCTTCTAGTTGCTACATGGTCAACATGAGACATTAGTGGCTGTCTAAATCAGCGACACTGCACTAACAATCTAGGCTAGCTAGCATTGACCCTTATCTGCCGTCTCGCCCAATCCCAATAGGCCCTATCAGTGTGAACAGGCAAAAGTTCTCTACTACTTGATTTTCCATATGTATAATCTATGTTTTTCTACGGGTAATATCCTTAATAGTACAGATCCTCGCAAAAACAATGCAATGAATCAAATTGGAAATACTGACCTGAAAACATATACTTAAACAACCCCAGAAATGCTACCCCCGCGCCCCACCCCCCTACCCCTCTACCCCCTCCCACCCCAGAGCCCAACCTACATCACCAGTAGACTGCTGCTCTGATAACAGGCTGGGTTGAATCTGATAAGCTCTAAACCTAAACAGAGCCAAAAGCCTCCTGGTTAATAATACATGTAGCATGCTAAAAGGTTACTTGAACTGGCAAATTTAAATTTAATTGAGGCGGTGTGTTGAATAATTAATAATTCTCCATTGAGAACACAGGGTCTTGTCAAGCCGGCTCTGTGCTGGGGCATGGACACTGAGACACGAGCGACCAGAGAGCTGCCTCCAGGCCTCTCCCACAATACATCACAGGACATGATGTCATCCGCCCTCGCCTCATCGCCCTGGAAACCACCCCCCGTGAATACAGATAACAACAAAAACTAAAAAAACAAAGACAGTGCGATGATAGTCGTGGTTGTAGTCGTGGGTTGTTGTCGTGGTTGTTGTCGTGGTTGTGTCGTTGTTGTTGTTGTTGTCATGGTTGTTGTTGTCACGGTTGTTGTTGTCGTTGTTGTTGTCGTGGTTGTTGTCGTGGTTGTGTCGTGGTTGTTGTCGCTGTTGTTGTCGCTGTTGTTGTCGTTGCTGTTGTCGTTGTTGTTGTCGTGGTTGTTGTTGTTGTCGTGGTTGTTGTTGTTGTCGTGGTTATTGTTGTTGTCGTTGCCGGGGTACAAAGCAGACCTAAAGACAGTGTTTAGCGTCCGTCTTTAGTGCCTCTATCGCCTGCTTCCTCCTCTGTTTGTTGAAGTGTTTCTGTTGGAGGCGTCGGCTCAGATCTGGCCCTTTAATGCTGACTGCCGCAACTCTTTTGAGGCCGACTACAAAAGCGGCAGGCAGTATAAACTTTTCCCCCTGAAGGAGAGAGTGTTGTTGGGATAGCTGCTCCACTCTGGGGAATCTCCTGCTCCACGCAGCCGGATCTGAGGACACACAGTACTATAACACAGCCTGCCTGCCTGCCTGCCTGCCTCTCTCCCTCTCTCCCTTCAACTGCAAACAAAGCACTTTGACACTGCATGCATTTCTCATAGAGAATGAGTTTGTGTGTGTTTGTTTGCATAATTGTGTGTGTGTGCGTGTGCGCGTGTTGTATGTGTGCGCGCTTGGGTTGGTGTGTGCGTGTGTCTCTATGCGTGTGCATGTGCGTGCCTGTGTCTGTGTGTGTGTGTGTGTGTGTGTGTGTGTGTGTGTGCGCGTGTGTGTATGTGTGTACGTATGTGTGCGGGCACGCACGTACACAGTAATTATCACTCTTCATTTTGATTCAGCGTTCATCGAGAGCCTGTCTGTCATATTCCTGCAGCAGCCCTGATCCTGAAGCTCCTCGCCTGTCAGGATAAAGCCGTCCTCCGTATTGTTGATTTGACTGGTTTTTTTTTTTTCTTCCTCCCAGTCACTGAGGTGCTGAGGTGGCGGATTGTGTCAGAGAGATGCCTCTGTCACGGCCGCGCTTATCCACTCACTCCCGCCTTCTCTTATACATAAAATATCAAACATCTGAGGGACAATCCACTGACCTGTTCTGACCTCCACGCACACACATGCTCGCACACACATACACACACACACACACGCACACGTACACAAGCACGCCAGCGCGCGCACACACACACACACACACACACATGCACGCACCTGTGCGCACACACTCACACGCATGCACGCCTGACCACACGCACACACACACACACACACGTATACACACACACACACACACACACACACACACACACACACACACACACACACACACTCGCAGAGCTCAAGTTGGCTCACATCCCCCACTAGTACGTGCGTTGACTTACTTCCACCAGAACCACAACCCTCCGATGATGTATTTGCGACATCTGGCGGTGCTCGCCGAGGAGAAGAGACAACGAGAGAGCGCGAGTGTGTGAGTGTGTGTGAGAGAGAGAGAGAGGAGAGAGAGAGTGAGAGAGAGAGAGTGTGTGTGTGTGAGCGAGAGAGAGAGAGCGGAAGAGAGAGAGCGAAAGAGAGAGAGAGAACGAGAGAGAGAGAACGAGAGAGAGAGAGAGAACGAGAGAGAGAGAGAGCGAGTGAGCCCTCG
>NC_139661.1:16719060-16721560 GCF_951799395.1 Argentina silus
ATTTCCCTCATTACAGCAGGAGTGCTGTTCTGTTCTGTTCATGTCTTCATCAGAGCTCAACGCTGAGCATCAGAGCCAGAGCTGAACGGGGTCTGCCTTTACCTACGACGAGAGCACAAAGACAGTACTCAGCTGTAACACCACACACACTCCAACACACACACACACACACACACACACACACACACACACACACACACACACACTTTCTACAGAACTCTACTAAACCCTAACATGGAGGATGTTATCATGTCTGAGTGGACCTGGGTCGAGCTGTCAGCCTCCTCCTCCTCCCTCCCCCCCCTCCCTCCATCACCCTCCCAGGCTATTAGAGGAGTCAGCCCAGTGTTGCGTCTCCTACCCAGCTCTAAGCACTAGAGATGGAACAGCCAAACTGCCTTGTTCCATGGTGGAACACTCAACCACAAACACTACAACCCTTGATGGCTTCAATAAGAGGCTGGGAAGGGGAGAGAGAGAGAGAGAGAGAGAGAGAGAGAGAGAAAGAGAAAAAGAGAGAGAAAAAGAGCGTGCGAGAGAGAGAGAGAGAGAGAGAGAGAGAGAGGACATCAACAACAGCGATCCCCCCCTCTGATTGCTCAAGAGTGCCGTCTCTCTGGTCGGCCACCCTGCTGCTCAGCAGATTGCAGGTGGATGTAGATTGAGTGACAGGGTGAATGATGATACTTTGGAGCGTCCATCGGTGGGGCTATTTGTCCCCTAGCTAGTTCTTCTAGGAGGCTGAAGAGTGAACAATAACAAAGCCCAGGCAACACCACAGCAGCTGGAGACAGGGAGAGGGGGATGCTAACAGGAGAAGGAGAGAGTGGAGGGGAGGACGAGAGAGGGGAGAGGGGGGGTGGAGAGAGGAGGACAAGAGAGGGGAGGGTGGGGTGGAAAGTGGAGGTGAAGTGTAGGGGCACCGGGGCTTATTCCAGACGGAGTGTTCACTTGAAATGGCTTTAGGACTGTCAAGACAAGAGCCCCTCAGTGCATACAGGTAATGACCAAGGAGCAGGAGGAGGGGGCAGGCAATCTGAGGTGAGAGACACAGGCGGAATATGTGAAAAAATGTGTGTTTGTGTGCGGGTGCGTGTGCATGTGCATGTGTGTGTGTATGTGTGCGTGCGTGCATGGGTGTGTGCGTGTGCGTGCGTGTGCACGTGTCAGTGAGAGTGTGTCAGTGAAAAGTAAGAAAAATAGAGAAATAGATGAAAGAATTTGAAAGAGAAAAAGAGAAATGGGTGGGAGGAGAGGTGAGGTGAATACACAAATGGCCTTAACCTCCAGCATTAGGACAGCAGTCCTGGGGCCTCGTCAATGCGCCTCAGTGTTGGCAGTTTAAGAGCCCAGACGGCCAAATGTCGGCCATTATGTGCCATCAGTGGTGGCATTGGGTCAGTGAGCAGGAGAGTTCAGGTCACTGCTAATGCCCTCCAGCCCAGCAGCCACCATTCTGGGGCCATCCACTATACACAATAATGTGGGCAATCTAACACAGCTACATAGATGCTGGCTGAACCACCTGTATACTTAAATTCAACCCCTGTCCTGTTGAATACCCTCTCGAAAAGCATAGGTCATCTATGTCTTGAGGAGGTAGGGTGGAGGGAGGAGACTGTCTGCATACACGCACGTACCCACGCACGCGCGCACGCACATACACACACACACACGCACGTGAACACACACGTGCGAACACACAGGCGAACACACGCGAACACACACGTGCACACACACGCGCGCACACACACACACACACACACACACACACACACACACACACACACACACACACACACACACACACACACACACACACGCAGGCATGTCTACTTGGATGCCCTGCAGTGAGAGATGAGAGGATAATTACTTTGGCTTTATGAACTTCTCTTCCAGGGGCAGAGGAAGGGCAGATGTGGTGACAGGCTCTCCTTCTCAGACATGGTCCAACAACCTTCACCACACACACACACACACACACACACGCACACACGCACAAGCACACCCACCCACACCCACACACACACACACACGCACGCACACACACGTCACACTGCCCCCTAGGGGATCGGATGCCCTCTACCGGACGATAGTCTCACCTTTAAGATGTGACAGTAGTCTGACCACACCTGCCTCTCACTGGAGACCTGAGGGCATGCTACTGTACACAATCTCTGGCCCTCACATGCAGATACTGATAGCAGAAGGAGGCAGGGATATGAATAAAAGGTCATGGTGGAAGACAACAAGACAGGAGTTTGGTATAAAAAACCTATAAAAAGACAACAAGACAGGAGTTTCGTATAAAAACTTATGTCATGTTATACTGTATAACACTATCTGTCAACTATCACATTCGGCAGTGTTTAACTCACCAACTGCCAAAGAGTTCCGGAACACTCGCCACCTAGAGTGCCAAGTGTTCTATGTGGTATTTACCTAGCAACACTATTTTGATTGGCTACAAAACAAAGCATTGTAATGTATGCATTTTTAC
>NC_139661.1:16726560-16739060 GCF_951799395.1 Argentina silus
GCTGCATCCACGGGCAGCCGAGGTGGAAGAGCGGAGTGATGGGTTTGGGGGCTAACCATTGCTTGCAACCATTAATCCATTAATCACAATGTAGTGTACGATTGTACAATACAGCAGGTCTAAACTCGAAAGCGCAGTGACCATTGGTCCTTCAAAGTCTCTACAAACCTTTTTTTTGTTTTTTTCTCAGTCCTAAAAAACGATTACCTGTATGTTTGTTAGCTGACATACAGCTTCTGTCCATGGACATTGCTCTGTGTGAATAAGAGTGTGTGGAGTATTGAGGAGACGCTGTGCTAGTTTTTTTTACAGGGTCGTGGTGGGAGGGTCTCACCACAGCGGCAGACAGCAGCCCTTGGGGCGCGGTGTGTATTAATCAGACTGTTTCTGCTGAAAAGCTCAATCTGCCCGTGATTGATGACATGTCCGAGAGAGAGTGGCAAAGTGACAGGTGACAAAGAAGGACACCCACACCTGTATAAATCCAGTCCCTCCTGTCGGCCTCCGCGACAGCGTCAAGGTAGCAGAGTGTGTGTGTGTGTGTGTGTTTTGCACGCGCCCATGTGCGTGTGTCAGTGTGTGTGTGTGTGTGTATGTGTGTATGTGTGTGTGTGTGTGTTTCCGCACGCCCATGTGTGTGTGTGTGTGTGTGTGTGTGTGTGTGTGTGCGAGCGCGTGTGCATGCGTGTGTGTGTGTGTGTGTGTGTGTGTGTGTATGTGTGTGTGTCCTGCTCCTCTAATGAAGCCATCTCACCAGTGATTTAACAGCCCTTCTGTAAAAGACTGGCCCCTTAACTCATAGTCCCTCCATTATAATGTGATGTAGAGCCCATCCTCTGGTAGGATACAGGGCCGACGCTCGGCTGTGGATTCAGACAGACAAGGAGACTGGATATACTGTCCGGGATGAGGGACAGGCGTCAGGGAAGGAGACGCACCTGAATGACGGTCACATATTGGATGAAGTTAAAATGTTGAAATTGCATGATTGTATCTCATACCTAAGCAACAACCAGGTACTATGGGTGACCAATCATGAATGGTATTAAACGACAGTACATGAAGTTGCCCCAATACCTGTCTCTGTCATTACAAGCTTTGGAATTGCCAAGGTGACGGAGATGGTTTGTGTTTATCACCAGACAGGTGGAGTAAGGTATGTTCTGTCCTCTTCCTCCTCCTCCACCTACTTCTCCTTCTTAACATCATCATCATCTCTGTGTCATTTGGTAGACCTGCCATGCATGAGGATGTCCTCTTGGCCTATTGGTAGACGCTTGGGAGAAGGGGCCTGGGAGAACGTTGACAGTACCAGTATCCAACAGCAAAACCACACACACACACACACACACACACACACACACACACACACACACCCTCTCCTCCAACAAAGACCCCAACTAATGAGGAAGGAAAACGAGATTAGGGTGAATTATATAATATTTACACCCTCCTTCCTCTCCTCCTCTTTCATTCTTGACTGCTCGCTCTCTCTCTCCCCCCCCCCCCCATACAATTCAGTCATTCCCATTCACCACCATTCATGAATAATCCGGCAGTAATTTGCCTCAGACGCAGTGGTGGACTGACAGTATCTGTTTTTAACACATGTGTAACAAAGCCCAGTAGGGGGGGGGGGGGGGGGGGGTGAGATGAGAGGAGGGGGGGTGGAGGTGAGGGGGAGGGGGAGGGGGTAACAGACTAGGAGACACAGGGGCGGAGGGTGGTACAGTAGTGTGGTACTTCACCCTTATTAGAACACTCCCTGTCCCCGGCACACTCAACATCCTGCTTGCCCTTTGTGAGAAGGTGCCGTGTAACAATGAAGGTGATTTAGAATGGATTTTCATGCAGGCGCGAGACAAGGTGCTGCAGTAGCTCTGGGGGTGACAGCGGTGAATGGAGGGGCTGAGTGCCGCTTGAAGTATTGCTGCCTAATATGTGTCACCTACCTGCATAAATATTTATGCCCTCGGTGAGGTGGAGACCAGGGAGGGAGAAGGGGGGGGGGGGTGAAAAACTTGAGCACTGCTTCAATCAGGTGACAAGGGGGATCTAAACTAGCCCTCTCTCCCTCTCCCTCTCCCTCTCCCTCTCCCTCCCCCTCTCCTCTCCTCTCCCTGTAACCCCTTCACGGCCAGTGGACTCTGAAAATGGCCGTATGTAAACCCAATGTTCATCTACGTATACAATCATCAATACCAGGGGAGGCTGGTAAAGGTAGAAATCAGAGGATGGGATCATTGTCATGCACACGTGTTTGGTACCATTCCTCATTCCATTCCATACATCGCAATGAGCCCAGTCCTCCGATGTCTACCTCCACAGGCCTCCCCTGCTCAATACACACTCCAACCTGAACTACAGACACAACACTGCTTACTGTTCCCTACTGGCCAGACACACTACACACAGACTGCTACAGTCAACTCGTTCTCCACAATCGGAGGACTTTCTTCTTCTTTTCCAAGAAGTATGTGCACTTTATCTTGTTCTGTCTCTCTTCTTCATCTGTGGAATTCACAAGGGGTCTGTCTTTGGAACAGTGAGAATGCAAAGCCTGCGGATGAGAGGCTCCCAAATGGTTCTTGGCTTATTCCAAAGTTTGTATGGGAAGAAAGTACAGGCTGGAAGTGGAATCCCAACTCTACACCAGGGGAGGCCGGTGGAGGTAGAAATCAGAGGATGGGGTCATTGTAATGCATGGAATGTAACTGTAATCCCAACTCTACACCAGGGGAGGCTGGTGGAGGTAGAAATCAGAGGATGGGCTCTCCCCTGCTCCACACTTGCAATGTACTGTGTTGTACAGGTAAAGGCACTGGGCTGTATACTGTAGCAGAGTGTAAAAACACAACTAATAGACAAATATGTATTGCACGTAGAGGATGAATGCTACTTTGTGCATCTACATACATACGCATGCGCGCGCACACACACACACACACACACACACACACACACACACACACACACACACACCAAAACCCACACCCACACACACACCACAACCCACACCCCACCCACACTCACCAACTCCCCCCCCCCCCCACCACACACACACCCAAACCCCCCCACACACACCTAAACACCCCTCACACACTGAAACAACAAGAAGAAGCATCCATTACCTGTTGGCCAGCAGCGCTGTGAAGGTCACCTGGCTGATGTCCTGGCAGGGAGGCAGCAATGCGGCCCAGTCCCAGGCCCGGTCCCAGGCCCGGTCCGCCGCGGCTGGCTGTTGATGTACGAGAACACACTATTGTTAGTTATTCATCAGAGTTAATATGATCAGTAAATTACAGCTCCAGCTGGGCTGGACTAACTAAGGAGGAGGGGGTCCCATACCAGGACGCAGACACACGGTATCAATCATGTCGGCACAAGAAGGTTTTTATTCCAATAAGACAGCAATTAATTTATAAATCCATTTGGGGGGGGGATGTAGCCATCATTTATAAAAAGATAAATCAATTTTGGGAGGGGAGTCGTTACTCTTCTGACTGTTTTCCGTGGCACACAGCCCGGCCCCCTTTGCTCCTTTTCTCTCTCTCTCTCTCTCTTTCTTTCTCTCTCTCTCTCTCTCTCTCTCTCTCTCTCTCTCTCTCTCTCTCTCGCTGTGTGTGTGGAATAACATTGCGCTGTGTCGGGAAGGCAAATAAAAATCGGATTGGTTTGATTGCCAAAATGTCACTCTGAACTCCAGACTGAGTTTTATTGACAAAAGGAGGAGAGCTCGACTCCGACCCCCCACCCCCCCATCCCTCCCTCCTACCCCCTTCCTCTCCTTCCTCAGACGTGATTGATGGATCTAGCGTTTTTTTTTTTCTTCTCCTTCCATTTGACTTGACAAACAACACAGGCACCTAAAGCAAGAAGCCATTTTAATCATTCTCCTAATAGGATGTTTCTATGCAAAGCTATGCAGCCTCCTGTGATAAGCAGCCTGCGGATTAGAGGCTGTCTTGTTCTGGAGAACACTAGCAGCAACACAGGTACTCTAGAAAGGATCACAACTGTTTAAACGCATCCCCCAAATGAGTAGAAAGACTCGCGAATAAAATAGTCTGAGGGGAAACATTTTTGCCTTTGTTGATTGTTTTGTATGACTTGACTGGTGTGTCCCATGCCAGAGCAGAGAGAGAGCGAGAGAGAGAGAGAGAGAGAGAGAGAGAGAGAGAGGAGAGAAGTTGAACGCACACTTAACAAAACTACCTGTAGCCCCTTTTAATGACAAAATATCTTACATTTAACTTTACATTTGTGTGATGCTCTGGGGAGAAAGTTTGGTGTAAAAAAGGAGGTTTGGTTCAAAGCCTTGAAGTAGTGCACTTTAAGAGTCCTGCTTTTAAGTGTTCCAAAACTTCCTCATCTCTTTCACCTTTGAAAGAGTCTTTCTTCCTCCCAGACTAACTCCTGCTTGGGGAGCAGGCGACCTATGGAGAATAGGGAAGTTGAGCTCTGAAAGGCGCTGACGACTTCACAGGCTGTCACTGTACCCCCTCACCAGAGACACTCCTCACCCCAACTCTACTTTAGTGGCCTTGACAGAAAAGTTAAACACCTACACACACTCGCTCACACACACATGCACTTGCATGCACACGCAAACACACTCACTCACACACGTAAACACAATCACGTACACCCACATGCACACGCAAACACACTCACGTACACCCACACACCCACACACCCACACACCCACACACACACACACACACGCACAAGTTGCTCCTGACCAACCTGGTCAAACGTGTTTCTGCCGATACGGTCAAATTGTGTCAGGGGGTTAAAACGGGGTGCAGTGACATGAAATTCAGCTGCAAGGTCAAAGTTCACTCTCTGAGGAGGGTCTTCTGAGGGGTGTAGGGGTGGGGTCAGCGTGGACATCAACAGTTCCTTCACAGGCAGGAGACATACAGGAGGGAGAGAGGGATGGAGAATGAGAGAGAAAATGTTTAATTCACAGACAGACAGACACAGAGAGAGAGAGAGAAAGAAAGTCAGTGAAACATAGTAAAAGAGGTCAAATAGTTTCGCTTTGACACGTTAACTCAAGAACAGGGACAATAACACATTTATTATACTTTTTTTTTTTTTTAAAGTATTCAAAATGGAAGGACATTTAAAAGAGAGACAATTAGTACCAACTCTGCTATTTTTAATCACAACTCTTCTTCACAGTTTCTTGTATAATGGACACTGCGCTAGCTGGTCTCTTTCCCCACAGTCCCAGTTTGATTGGCTCAACAGAAGTAGAAACTAATCAAGTGCAGACAGTTGTTACACTGGCAGACACAGTCATGGACAGCAGGATGATCCCTCTCCTATTCCCTAACTGATTGACCCAACAGAAGTAGAAATTAATCAGACCTATTCAGAAATAGAAATGGAAATACAGGACATTTGGTCGAGGGCGAAGATATGTATAGATACTGGTACTGCATGAGGGAGAGAGAGAGAGAGAGAGAGAGAGAGAGAGAGAGGGAGAGGGAGAGGGAGAGGTAGAGGGAGAGAGAGAGAGAGAGAGAGGAGAGGGAGAGAGAGAGAGAGAGAGAGAGAGAGGAGAGGGAGAGGGAGAGGGAGAGGGAGAGAGAGGGAGAGGGAGAGGTAGAGGGAGAGAGAGAGAGAGAGAGAGGGAGAGGGGAGAGGGAGAGAGAGAGAGAGGTAGAGGGAGAGGGAGAGGGAGAGGGAGAGGGAGAGGGAGAGGGAGAGAGAGAGAGAGAGAGAACCGTTTCATGGCAGGAACTAACTTTCCACCTTCATTTCTGTAACCTTTGGTATAGTGAGCTGAAGATTCACATGAGGCGTGGGCATGTACAGGGTGAGGGGTGTGGAGAGGGTGTGTGTGTGTGTGTGTGTGGGGGGGGGGGGGGGTGAACAGAGGCACCCCAGTGTGGATCCACTACATCCCCATCAGTCAGGCTGTCACCCCCAAAGCCCCTCCAGCCCCTCCAGCCCACCCAGCCCTCTGGCCTGACCTGACCGTCCTTCCAGTGACCTTGTGTGGGGAGAGGAGGCTGCTAGGAAGGGGTACCCTGGAGCCTGACCAGGCCCCACCTCATCTTATCTACTGGCTATGAACACCATTCCTCTGCTGGTCACTGGGGCTGGCCATAGTGGGGGAGTGATGAGGCTGGATGGGAGTTCAGTGGATAGTGGTATGAGTGGATTGCATTGGTGTGTATTTGAGACGGTATATCTAAAAATGGGTTATTTGACAAGAATGGGAGAAACGTGCTTCAAAAAGAGTAAAAGAGTACAGCAATGTAGCTTTTTATCATTAATGCCTCAATCCCTTTCTCCTTCTCACTCTCTCCATCTCTCTCTATCGCTCTCTCTCTCTCAGTCCTACAATAGAGCCACCACGGTCAGAGGAGGGCGTGTGTGTGTGTGTGTGTGTGTGTGTGTGTGAGTGTGAGTGTGAGTGTGAGTGTGAGTGTGAGTGTGTGTGTGTGAGTGTGAGTGTGCATGTGCATGAGTGTCTCAGGCTGTGTGTGTGCGTGTGTGTGTCTATCTGGCTGTCTGTGCAAGTGTCTCAAAAAGCAGCAGCAGGTTCCAGAGGTAACCCCCCTGCCCCCTGCCCCCCAACCCCCCCCCCCCCCACCCCCTTCTGCGAGCAGACGCCGCCCCAGGCCAGCAACCACCTAATTGCTGGGGAAAGGGAGTGTTTCCCTACCTCATTGCCCTGGATGATGTGATGGATCTGCCTCAGGTACTCAGCACCACCTGGTTTGTGGCAGATCTCCAGAAGCATCAGCCCTATTTTCTGCTCAGTCAGTTCAGCCACGCTGCCTCTCTCCTGCACACCGCTGCCACTCGGCTGCCCCTGCTCAAACACACTGAGAGGGAGAAGGGGGGGGGGGGGGGGAGTGAGAGAGAGGGGGGGGGGGGGGGGGGGAGGGGGGATGGGACGGGGGGAGGGGGAGAGAGAGAGAGAAAGCAGGGAGAGAGAGAGTGAGGGGGGAGCAGAGAGAGAGAGAGAGAGAGGGTGGGCAGAGAGAGAAAGAGGGGGACAGAGAGAGAGAGGGGGAGGAGGTACAAAGGAGGGATGAAGAATAAGGCAGAGGAAACAAAAAGTCACAGTCGCCGTGAACAGCTGCTTCAAAAACATTCCATTTTCATTTGATGAGATCTACTCAACCAGGAAGGCACCAGTCTGTACGCTGGATTAAGTGTGCTTTACCTGATTGTCGCCACCTCTCTCTGCTCTGAATTTATATTCCATGAGTGCTATTATCTTACTTACAGTACGTTTAGGTGGGCTCAAGGCTTTGAAATGTTCCCCGACTGCATGGGAATGTACTATGTCATTGTACTCTGTTTTCTATGAATGTTTCACTTTCAAAACCCAAGATTTTCTGTGGGTCTCTCTCTCTTTTTCTCTCCTACTCTCTTTTCAGTGCTTATATTTTAATTAAATATGTGTGATTCAAGTCAATTTAATTAAACATAGTGTGTGGTCTACCATATCTTTGAAATGGTGGCATCACAGCTGAAAGGGAGGCAAGGCCAAGAGAGTAATTCAGTCGGTGAGAACATATTCTGGAACAAACCCCTTTACCATTCATATCTTTCAAATGGCTCTATTCTGTTCAAATTGTGTGTGTGTGTGTGTGTGTGTGTGTGTGTGTGTGTGTGTGTGTGTGTGCGCACGCATGTGTGACACACAGCCTCAAGGTCCCCCCCCCCACACCCACACCCAGCAACCCGGGCAGACACCAGAGTCATTCCCCTGCCCTTCCTCTCCTCTTCCTCCTCCTTTCACCACCATGCCGTCCGTCAAACACTCTCCTCTGGATAGACTTCCTGTCATTGTTTTTTCCTCTATTTCACTCCCCCCCCCCCCCCCTCTTCTTTTTGTAATTATAAGGTGGCAGAAACAGTGTCGCCTGTCAAGCAGCCTTTGGCGGGTTGACATTGAGAGAGGGAGAGGGAGAGAGGGAGAGAGAAAGAGGGAGACAGAGAGAGAGCGAGAGACAGAGAGAGGGAGAGAGAGAAGGAGAGACGGAGAGAGAGGGAGGTGACGTGGAGGAGATGAGGTCCTTCCCTACCCTACCCTACCCAGCCCTACCCCAGCCCTATCCTAGGAGTGTGTGGGGGGGGGGGGGGCTGTGCATCCATGTCAGCACCTGCGCTGGCTGTATCCTTTCCTGTCCATCAGTGTGCAGGTGAAGCAGATGATTGGACTCAGTCAGTGGGGTGATTAATGAGGGCCTCTCTGGATTTGGGACAGCCTATCAATCATGTCATTAGGACCAATGTGCCCTGAAAGAGGCAGACCTCCGCCAAGGAATAACTGCATTCATCTTCATCTGTGTATGCATCCCGTCAGCCAAGTCAGGGTCACCATGATGGAGGACAATAATCTGCTCCTCTACAAATTACTTTGCAAAGACAAGGTGGGGGGTGGGGGGTGGTGGGGGGGGGGGCAAGTGTGTGCATGTCTGTGCGTGTGTGTGTGTGTGTGTGTGTGTGTGTGTGTGTGTGTGTGTGTGTGTGTGTGTGTGAGTGTGTGTGAGGGGAGGGGGTTGTTTTTGGACCCCCCCTGTTGAAGCACTGTACACTGATTGTTTACAACCCAGGCGTCACTTTCTAGTGAAGGTTATTTTAATGAATAGTAATGATTCCTCAGAATGCCTGAGACAGGTGATACATAATCACTCTTTCACTTTTTCCCCCTCAACTCTCTCACTCTCGCTCTCTCTCTCTCCACTTCTTCTCTTTCTTTTTTTTCTCATCCCCTGTTCCTGTCACTGAGTATACAGCATTTCCTGGAACTTGAGGTAATCAACTTCATGTTGTTGTTCTGTAATCATCCGTGTTTGTGTGGTTTGGTTATAAAGGCAGAATCATTTTTAACGAGGATGAATGCATCCAGCGTGTTCTGATGGAGCGGGCAGAGCCTCAGGTTCTGGGAATCAGCCACCCGGCTTGGTGTCAGAGGTCAAACACGAGGCAAACTCAAACCCAATTTCTTGTTGTCGTTTTATTTATTTCTTACTCTGAACGTAGGCTGTCTATCGTTTACGATAAACAACGTTTCCCCTGATGCATTGATCTTGTTCGTTCAAGTTTTCGATGAAAAATGACTTTTGATATTGCCATCCATCAGGGTCAAGCGACTCAATTAAAGGGCATATCTAAATTGCCGACTCATTTAATTGTTCTATCACAAATATATTGAATGTCAACAGCGTAAATACGCCATGCATCAGTCTGAAGCAGCCTCTCTCCTCCTGTGTCATCATCTGATTCAACCTCAATCTCATCCTAAATCCAAGATCAATCATTCAAGAAAAATGATATATTAGGGGATCCAATAGCATTTAAAACATCAAAGCAAGTCTGATGTTTCTTAAATCGATGAACCTTCCAATAATACAAACATCTGAAAAGACCATTAGGTACCATACAGTAACAATGACGGATGGGATTTCACGTAATCATTCTTCAAAGTGCTCAGAGCACTGTATATAAACAACATTGACCCTCGTAACCTCAGCCCTGTGTTACTCCCCACGCCTGTCAAGGGTGGGGAGTAACACCCCTGACCCCTCTCACCTCTCGGAGCAGAGCTTGCGGGCCTTCTGCAGCTGCGCGGTGCTCCACTTGGGCCTCTTCTCTTCCAGAGCCTGCAGCACCTTGTGGACGTTGGGTTTGGGCACGCCCCTCTGCTGGCCCACGGTGGTGGCCGCCTGGAGGCACTCAGAGAACAGGGCCAGCCTGTCTTTGGCCCCTCGGTCCAGGGCCAGGCCGGACACCTCCTCCAGGGCCTCTGGGTCATCCAGGCACTGACATAGGCAGCTCAGCAGAGCCCAGAGGAGCAGGCCCGTGGAGCGCAGCTGCCGGGCATGCTGGGAGAGGTGCTTCTCAGCCGTGTGGAAGACGAAGCGGACGGGGAGGGGGAGCGAGGCCACGGCGGACGCCAGGTTGGAGAAGACGAAGGACAAGGCTTGGAGAGCCAGGTGGATGAGACCTGACAGGAGAGGAGGGCGGTCAGAATCCTGCTGATGTTCAGCACGGGAAATATCCTCCAGCCAAATAAAAGATGCAAGCATCACAATATTCAGTAGTTTCCCAGTAGTGTCTCATGCCACAGTCAGCGATTAAACTCTGTCAAACTTTGAGGGCAATAAAATGAGGGAGAAGTAGACCCTGCTAGATTGCATACTGTACATATAAAATAGGGTACTGGAAATACAGTACAGTTAAAACAGACATTTGGGACCATTCTGCACTCACACACTGATCTACTAATCATAGATTCCACCTACAGTTAATCATAGATTCATAGATTCCCCCCCCTAATCATAGATCCCCCCCCCCCCCCCCCCCCCACAACACACACACACACACACACACACACACAGTAAGACCCCCCCGGCAGACTTACTCCTGGTGGACTCTCTCCCCCGGGGCTGTGGGGGGGTGTAGTTCCACTCCCTGGGGACCTTGGACAGCACGCTGTCCGGGACGTCCCGCCTAAACAGGGCTCCACAGGGCTCCTCGGATGCCTGCCAGGCCATCACCATGGTGACCAGATGGCCCAGGAGGCTGTGGAGGGGCTTGGTGACCACGGCCCGGATACAGGTGATCACCATGGGGACTGGCCGCCCTGGGTCTGGAGAGAGGAGAGGAGAGGAGAGGAGAGGAGAGGAGAGGAGAGGAGAGGAGAGGAGAGGAGAGGAGAGGAGAGGAGAGGAGAGGAGAGGAGAGGGGAGGGAAGGAGGGGGGTGGAGGAGAGAGGAAATCAGACAGTAACTCACCAAAACTTGAAAAAGCAGATGTACTATCAATCAAAAGTTTTATTGGACTAAATAAAGGTCGACTAGGAGAAACTAAGTAAGTAAAAAAAAAAAATAAGGATAGAGTTGAAAAGACATGAAAATATTCCAACAGACTCTGCATCATTCACTCATGTTAAAAAAAAGCTGGTTACTATCAGGGAACATACTGCATCCAAGTAGGTTTGCGGTGACGATATGTGTTTGGCAAGCAAACGCTCGGAGAGAGGTTGGGCTGGTGGTTCTGTATCAAACACAGGTGGTCGTAGGTGGTTAAGTGCTGTTCCCAGGTTATAGCTTTCATCGTCGTGCTCTTTAATATCCTGTTCCTATCAGCGGCGCAGCACAGCGAAGCAGCACGGAGCTGCATGGCTTCTATAAAGCTCCAACAGCGCAGGCCGTAAAACCAAGGACCACATCATACAGATTGAGTACAATAGGCTGGGCTGCAAGGGGATTGAAGTCCCAGGGGACCTCTACAAATCTACGATGCCTCCCCCCCCCACCCCCCCACACACACACACACACACCCCGTCCCCCATCCCACTAAAGAAAAAAAGTAAGAAATGTGTTTTTTTTATATTTTTTTATGGGTTTTCAACCTGAAGGAGCAAAACCTCTGAAGCAGGTGAGAAGCAGCAAAATCTTTTTTCGGTTCACCACTTTAGCATTTATGCTAACGCTGTTATGCAATGATGTATACTCACTAACAAACAACTCCAACAACAATAGATGATGATTGAGGTATTGTGAATAATTGGCAACTTAATGATCTCCCTTGGCTGTAAACAATGCAGTGAACAGATAGGAATGTCTCAGATAACCTCAGCACTCAGGGATCGGTGGAGGCTGCTGGAGGACGGGCTCATTGTAATGCATGGCACTGAATGACGCACGTGTTTGATGCCATTCCTCATTCCGTTCCATGGATTACAATGAGTCCGTCCTCCGATTTCTGCCTCCGCCAGCCTCCCCTGTTAGGGATGTCCCGTGTCCAACATGATATAACAGTGTGTCTCACTAACAGTACAGTAGGGTGTGAAACGGAGACCAGCAATTAGGATCATTACACTGAGGAGGAATAATGATGGTTGGGTGACATTGAGACACCGCCACTGTCACCCTCTCACTCTGCCCCATCCACCCCTCCTCTCCTACAGTCTCTCTCCCTCCCTCTCTCCCTCCCTCTCTCTCCCTCCCTCCCTCTCTCTTTCTCTCTCCCTCTGTCTCCTTCCCTCTCTCCCTCTCTGGCTCCCTCCTCTCCTATAGCCTCTCTCTCTCTCTCTCTCTCTCTCTCTCTCTCTCTCTCTCTCTCTCTCTCTCTGTCTCCCTCCCTGTCTCCCTCTTTCTCCCTCCCTCTCTGCCCATCCCCACCCCTCCTCTCCAATCAGTCTAATTTATGCGACAGTAATTACCAGTCGCATGTGATAAAGGATGGAGACCAAAAAGAGCCGGGGCTCCACAGGAGCTCTGATTAAGCCCCCGAATCAAAGCTTTCGCTCCAGAGAGGAAGTGTCAGGAAATAATTACTGTCTCTGTTACTGTGCGTTCAGAACCCATGTTCTGCCATTAGCTCGACAGGGTAAGATGCGTGTGTTGGAGCGGATATGTGCAGAGTTTTGATATGTAACGGGGAAATGAGAACGACACACACATAAACAAACACCAGCCAGAGGAATGTAGCCGTTGAGGGTTGTTTTACTGTTTGGA
>NC_139661.1:16746560-16749060 GCF_951799395.1 Argentina silus
GGAGGGTTCCATGTGTCGGAGGAAGCGACTCTCTGGGCGGCCTGGCCTCTGAAGACACTAACCTTGTAGAAACACACATATCAGGAAACGAAAACCAGAATCACTGTTGACACTGGGTAACCCGCCCCCCCCCCCACGCCACACACACACACACACACACACACACACACACACACACACATACACACACGCGTAAGGGCCGACCTGTATATGATCATCCGTCAGTGGTGGGGGTTGAGGAGGTGGAGACCTAGGCGTGACGGAGCGTGTGTTTAGTATGTGTTAATGCTGTGTTCAGACCCCCACACCAGGCCCAAGAGGACCACTGTGGACCCGGGCCAGCAGTGAAGGAAGAGGACCAGAACTCAGATCCTCAGCTTAGTACCGTACATCACAAAGTCAAACCCATGGGATGTGATGAAGTCATGCTGTAAAACAGGGGAGGCTGGTGGAGGTAGAAATCAGAGGACAGGCTCATTGTAAAAAATGGAAGGGAGTATCAAACACACATGTTCAATACCATTCCATATTCCGTTCCACGTATTACAATGAGCCCGATTTCTACCTCCATTTCTACATATATAGATATACAGATACAAATAACTTGAACTATATCGCCGGCAATGTTTATGGCTTCCATATTGTACATACAAGAGTTAAGTCAGAGTAAGTATAAACCTCTTTAACAACATAGTACCATAGTTCAATGGACTAAGACTTGCCAGGTTGTATTGTATATACGGTTTTTTTATCAGTTTTCCGATAGTTTGGTGTGTAACATGATGATATGCTGTGACGCCCCCTGGTGGACTGTACCTGATTTGCAGGTGCCTCCTGTAGGAGGGCCTTGCCCTGGAGTACCTCTGCACCAGGACCTGCAGGCTCTCACAGACCACCTGACCCAGCACCTCCCGCCCCACACACGCAGGGAGGACTGCCCACAGGTCGCTACGCAAGCCAACCAGGAAGTAGTACCACATCTGCACCGAGAATGAACACCGCTCGCCCTGCAGAGAGAGAGAGAGAGAGAGAGAGAGAGAGAGAGAGAGGAGGGAGAGAGATGAAGGAGGGAGGGAGGGAGAGAGAGAGATGAAAGAGAGAGAGAGAGAGAGAGAGAGAGAGAAGGAGAGAGAGAGACAGAGACAGTGCTGTCAACACATTGTAGGCCCCATGGTCATGCCACCTGCATTCTGCACCTGGCCTCTGTAGGAACACAGCCTGCCTTAAAGCCTGGTCTGGGGAAGGCATCACACACCAGAGGAACAGTCTGGAACATTACTGACACACACGCACGCACGCACACACACACACACACACAAACACACGCGCATGAGCACGCACACACACACACACACACACACACACACACACACACATCCTGAAAGGAGATGATAGAAACATGACTGGGATTTACATCGGGTCAGAGTCATCTGGACTGAGAAGAACATGCAGTAAAGCAGAGAGAAAGAGAGAAAGAGAGAGAAGAGGGGGGGGAGAGAGAGAGAGAGGCAAAGAGATTTTTGGTTGCTTAGTTTCCTGCGTCTTTAATTGCTCTCAGACAGAGAGGAAACAGCTCTTAGGTTTGTAGTGTGACCAAAGAGAGATTATGACCAACATGTCTGACATCTCCTAATGATCCCTGGATGGAGTCTGCTGTAATGCCGTGTGTGGAGGCAGTAGCAAAGGCCAGCCAACTCCCCCCTCCTCCCCAGTCCCTCTCCCTCCCTCCTCCCCCGAGCCAGTCATTTAGGGATCGGTGCTGGACAGAGAGCGTGACCGTAGTACGTCCGGGATTAGGCCCCCATCCTCCGCCTCTGGACCCAGCAGACCCCCCTGGACCTGGACTGGGAGGGGCTGCACGTGTGGCTGGGCCTTGCTGGGAGAGGGACTGGGTCTGGGCCAGAAGAGCTGGGCTGTCTTTTCTGAGCTCCAGGATCCAGGTTCCAGGACAGGGGAGAAAGCCCAGACGCCCATGCCTGCACGGCAGCCCCCAGACCCCTGGCCCCCCAGCCCCCCCACACACACACCTGCACACAGCAGGCCTGTCTGACCTTCATGGCCCAAGGAGAGAGGGGGGGGGAGGGGGGAGAGAGGGGGTCTGGGTTGGTTTAGGAGGCATACAGAACTATAGGTAGGGGAGGCTGGGGGCTCCACCAGCATTTCCAGACAGGCACAGTGCAGACGGCTCAATCCCTGGAGCCCTCAGGGCAGCACGGGAGCCCCAGATGTGGACGTGAGAGCTGGGAGTCCAACCATGGGCCAGGGGGGTTGGGGTGGATATGAGAGGGCAGGGGGTCTTACCATGAGAGAGAGAGAGCTCCAAGTCTAATGTAACTCTCCAATTCCCCACACGCTCAATTCCATCGGCCAGTGCACCAAAGACATACAACTGTAGCGATGCGAACTCAAAAACACATCTTTGACTCACTATAGCAGACACAAGGCAACAAACACAATACAAAACCTCATAGAGGATCAGATGTCTACTGAATGAATCACC
>NC_139661.1:16756560-16759060 GCF_951799395.1 Argentina silus
TTCAACTCCACCAGCCTTTCCTGGTATAGAGGACACTTAACGTAAGGCGTTTCACTGAATTGGGAACAGACAGGCTACTCTAGTCTGCAATCGGATTTAAATTTGACCTAAAACAATATGTAAATGATGCTGCTGGTACGAGTTACATTCTGCAGTGTGATAAAAAAAAAGAAAGAAAAGTCTTCCATAACTCCAGGCCAGTGTTTCACACCCTCCCCTGTCCTCTCTCCAATAGACCAATCACAGTCCGAGTGACCAGGGAAGGACCAGAAATGAGCCACAAACACAACACAGCAGAGCTGCTTTATTAGTCTAAATCTGTGGCTTGGAGTTGATCTGAACCCAGATAGCGGAGCCATATCTGGACTAATCCTCGGAGGGGCAGAGGGGGGAGAGGGGGAGAGGGGGAGGATGAGACGGGTGTATGGAGGAACAAATTAAAAGGCGCACACATCAAGGCCACGTTCTCCTAATCAGAAGCTTGGAAGTGAGACCCCAGGCGAGGCAATTTAGCTGAACAAGACCGCCACAGAATGCAGAGAGAGAGAGAGAGGGAGAGAGAGAGGAAGCAGCCCACACACCACTTTTTGACCTTTAAGCCCATCTGATGAATTTCTGGTAATTAAGCCGTTTGATTGGCTCGAATTAATGATTTGGATAACTGCCCTTTAAAGGCTGTTTACTTCTCTGTAAATTGAGCGTTTCTGCATGTCTTGTTTTTTAATGTAACCTTTATGGAAATTACTACATGCACCAGAACATTTCATTTAACTTTTCAGCAGAGCCAGTTCAGAGGGGATAGAGTAGAGCACCGGTAAAGACTCCTATAACACCCACAATAAGTCCTTGTTAAAATAACACATTAGAACAGCACATGTAGACAGTCTGTCTTTGAAGATCTGTGTGTGTGTGTGTGTGTGTGTGTGTGTGTGTGTGTGTGTGTGTGTGTGTGTGTGTGTGTGTGTGTGTGTGTGTGTGTGTGTGTGTGTGTGTGTGTGTGTGTGTGTCTTGGTGGTTAATTAAACAGGCCTCAATATATATATGTGTGTGCGTGCGCGTGTGTGTGTGTGTGTGTGTGTGCTAAGTGCATGCGTGCGTGTGTGTGTGTGTGTACATGCGTGCTTATGTGTGTGTGTGTGTACATGCGTGCTTATGTGTGTGTGTGTGGGCGTGTGTTCCAGCACCTCTCACACTGCAGGGGGTCTCTCCAGCACAGTTGATGAAAGCCAGCTCCGTGGCCAGCTCCTCAACGCGGCTCTCCAGGCCCAGCAGGGTGCCAGCTAGCTGGGTCAGCACCTTCAGCTGGTGGGATGTCAGGCTGAAGCTCCTGCCGTTCCTGGGTGGCTCCAGAGGCGCTGCGGTGGAAGTAACCCAGAAAAAGAAAATCCACTTTAGCCGTGAGTCGCTAGCACAATGTCATTTCAAGCAACAAGATGTTCGACCATATCCCCCTATCCCCCCAATCATCACCAAACACCCCCCACCCCCCACCCCCACAAACCTAGCCTCTCCCAACACCTCTTGTGAATATTGATCCCATACCTACACGTCCCCCTCGTCCCCTCCCCCTTCCTTCCCACCCTTCCATCAACAACATGGAGGAAACTTTATCCACAAGCCAAACCACACACATCCACGGCAACAAAACTTTTCTCACCCCCCCCCCCCCCCCCCATAACCCGCGGATGACCCCCCTTGGCAAATATGGATTTCCCATTTCTGAAGCTGCCAAAGCCATCACCCTAGGGATGTTCCGCATTAGGCCCAGAGAATGGAGGACTACGGAGTGTGTTGCTGTGGTCTCAGACACACGAACAAATACTTTTGTGTGTCTGCTTAAATGAGTTCCTCCACTGCGGAGGCATTTGGGAATGGATCAGCGGAGCATTAGCTCGGGCTATGAAAGCATGGGGATGATTGAGTGTCGCGAAAAAAAACAGAAAAAAGAGATAGAGTGGCTTTCAATAATTGCAACATTATTGCCTCTAGATCCTAATGTAATTTTGTCACATTGTTAAACAAAATCTGACAATATGACAACACAGTCCCAGTCCCTGGCCTCCAGGCTTAATCATGCATGAGTGTGTGTGTGTGTGTGTGTGTGTGTGTGTGTGTGTGTGTGTGTGTGTGTGGAGGGGGTTGTAAATATCTTTATTTGTGGAGGAGTTTCGCCTCCCTATATTTGCACATGTCAGTCTTCCTAGATGATTACCACAATGCTCCCTCAAGCTGGTCACCTTGGAATATATTCATGTGTTTGTTTGCATGTGTAAGTGCAGTGTGTGTGTGTGTGTGTGTGTGTGTGTGTGTGTGTGTGTGTAATTAAGCAGCATAGACCCATGGTTCTGCAGCTCCTCAGTAATGGGGTCCGGTGGGAGTCTACGCCAGAGAGAATACCGCTCCGTGTGCACATGCGTGACCTGGCTGACACACACACGCCTGCCTCTCTCTCTCTCCTACACAACTCGCAGACGCAACACTCTTATTCTCCAGCAACTAC
>NC_139661.1:16764060-16776560 GCF_951799395.1 Argentina silus
CACACAGACCAGAGGAGGCTGGTGGAGGTAGAAATCAGAGGATGGGCTCGTTGTAATGCATGGAACAGCATCCAAGTGTCCATTCCATGCATTACAGTACCATTCCTCATTCCATTCCATGCATTACAATACCATTCCTCATTCCATTCCATGCATTACAATACCATTCCTCATTCCATTCCATGCATTACAATACCATTCCTCATTCCATTCCATGCATTACAATGAGCCTGTCCTCCGATTTATTGTCTGACACAGACAGACATACATACGTACCTTCTCTGCCTTTCACAGACATGCATAAACTCAGAATATACTGTATAAAGGGCCCCAATTTGCTTGTTAAAATAGTGCTAAGCAGACCAAAAAATACTACTGTAGAAGTAAGAATATTATACAGCATGATTTTCAGTGTAACTTGTCTTTAACAAGGTTTTTGAAAAAAAAGAAACACGAAACATTATACAGCCAGAGTTTTAGTAAACAGTCTGAAAACTCATTTGCATATCATGCAAACGCTGGTAGCAGTATTCAAAACTCCCACTGGACTATATCTCATCATCGTGTCTATTAGAATTATTACGGTTAAGATGGTCGACTTTGCTCACGCACATGCAAATCAGAGTCTGTAGTGTCCTAACTGTGGTACAGTATTCATGTCTGATAAATGAATCACACAATTGAACTTGAGCTTCAAAATTGGACTCCGGCAATCACCCACGGGCAGCGGTTCTCCAGTCACATGACAACTACGCAGCCTCTTAAAGCCTTGTGACTAATACAAGAACTAGAACATAAAAACACACGTGGCTTTGCTTCACCTCTTAAACTTTGCACACACACTTGCACAACTATAAGGACAGACACTGAATGTGCATGTGCACACGCGCACACACACACACGCACACGTGCACACACACTTGCACGCACACACACACAATTCCGACTCAGTGAGGTGTGCTAGTAAGGTTTAAAGCCGGCATTGTTCCTGACCAGCCAACCTGTCTAGCAGACTCCGGAGTCTTCCTGCTCACCCCATTACACCCGGGAGAGAGAGAGAAAGGGAAGAAAAGAAAGCAGGCGGAGGAGGAAGAGGAGGAGAAGTGAGGTATGGGGGGGAAGAAGGAAGGCTACAAAGGGCTGAGGCCCTCACATCTGTCTGGGAACAATGTCAGAGCTCTCCTTTCAGACAGAGGGAGAGCGAGCGAGGGAGCGACAAGAGAGAGAGAGAGAGAGAGAGAGCGAGGGGGTTAAAGGAAGTGCCACATCTCGGCGTGAGCGCTGTTAAACGGTTCAGTGGTTTGACAGTAGCTGATGCCAGAGCCTGCACTCCCCAGGGAGGACTCTGGGAAAGCACAGCCTCCTAGGCATGTCTCTCCTATGAAAATACAGCAAATAAAAGAGAGAAGAAGACAAACAATAACACAGGCAGAGGATGGGGATGGGGATCTAAAGAACCGGAGTGTGTGTTCATTCATATCATCTTTTTTTAGGGGGTTTTCTGTCATAATTGTTGAGACAGTTATTGGAGATCACTATAAATAGAGATGCGAAGACATTACATGTGAGGAAATCGTATGATGCCTACAACCAGTCACTGTTAATATTGAGACAAAGCCTTCTCTGTGGTCTTGTTTATGTTTGGTGTGTGTGTGTGTGTGTGTGTGTGTGTATATATATATATACACACACACACACACACACACACACTCACCACTCACCGGCAACTTTATTAGGTACACCTTGCTAGTATCGTGTTGGACCCCCTTTTGTCTGCAGAACTGCCTCTTTGTGGCATAGATTCAACAAGGTGCTGGAAACATTCCACAGAGATTTTGGTCCATATTGACATGATGGCATCACGCAGTTGCAGATTTGTCGGCTGCACATCCATGATGCGAATCTCCCGTCTGGTGACTGTGGAGGCCATTGGAGTACAGTGAACTCATTGTCATGTTCAAGAAACCAGTTTGACATGATGTGAGCTTTGTGACATGGCGCGTTATCCTGCTGGAAGTAGCCATCAGAAGATGGGTACACTGTGGTCATAAAGGGATGGACATGGTCAGCAACAATACTCAGGTAGGCTGTGGCGTTTAAACAATGCTCAATTGGTACTAAGGTAATAATCTAAGATAAACTAAGATAATATCCCTCACACCATTACACCACCACCACCAGCCTGAACCGTTTATACAAGGCAGGATGGATCCATGCTTTCATGTTGTTTACGCCATGTTGTGCGTTCAGAGATGGTCTTCTGCATACCTTGGTTGTAACGAGTGGTTATTTGAGTTACTGTTGCCCTTCTATCATCTCGAATCAGTCTGGCCATTCTCAACAAGGCATTTTCGCCCAGAGAACTGCCGCTCACTGGATATTTTCTCTTTTTTGGACCATTCTCTGTAAACCTTAGAGATGGTTGTGCGTGAAAATCCCAGTAGATCAGCAGTTTCTGAAATACTCAGACCAGCGCATCTGGCACCAACAACCATGCCACGTTCAAAGTCACTTAAATCATCTTTCTTCCCCATTCTGATGCTCGGTTTGAACTTCAGCAGGTCGTCTTGACCATGTCTACATGCCTAAATGCATTAAGTTGCTGCCATGTGATTGGCTGATTAGATATTTGCATTAAAGAGCAGTTGAACAGGTGTACCTAATAAAGTGGCCGGTGAGTGTACATATGGTATATTCTGCGCTGTTGTGTTTGGCATCATATATGGTCAAAATATTGTCATCCCAAATCTTGGCTGAGCCCTCAGTTGCGCTATACAACAGGTAGGTAGTCACACGCACACACACACACACACACACACACACACACACACACACAGACACACACACACACACACACACACACAGACAGACACACAGACAGACAGACAGACAGACAGACAGACAGACAGACAGACACACAGACACACTCATTCACAGACACACTCACACACACACACACACACACACACACACACACACACACACACACACACACACACCCAGTCGGGCGGGCAAAACTGCAGCGCTTTAGCGTCATTACACGGTGCGGGCCCCCAGTTCCCTTTGGTGATGTGTTCTGCCTCCGGTGCTACATTTGACGGTTTGTTGAGCGGCACGTAGGTGTTTAGCCGGCGCCGCCGCCACGTTACGTGATCAAACAGCCCAACTGACGCATGGCCAATTATCCTGGCTGCCTCCTCTCATCTCACATTTAAGGAGAGGGAAAGAGAGAGAGGGAGAGAGAGAGAGAGAGAGAGAGAGAGGGAGAGGGAGAGGGAGAAGAGAGACGGCTGTGTGTTTATAGTGTCAGGTGTAAAAGCACTTCTCTCCATCCCACAGGGAAAATGACATATGCACCATTTTGGAAAAGTAAACAACGGGCTGGGTCTTTAAAGTGTATCTTTACCCTCCACGGCAACTGGTAAATAGGCCAATCGAAGCTAACACAGAGTATGAGAGGGAGCATTATTTGATGTGACACACAGTAGGATGTTCGCAGGCCTTCTCCTCTGCTGTTCCTGAGCCTGTATCGGCTTCACCTCTTCCCGGCTCCCACACATAGCCGAAGAGAACGTATTTTTCTTAACATTTTTCTTTTTTTCCATTTCCGTAAAAAAGCACTTCAGTTGTTTAACCCACTTCGTTCAACCCTGTCACAAGGTCAATAGAACAGGGAAGTGTGTTCTGAGTCAGACTGTGTTTCACCCTCTACCTCAAGTCTTACCGATGAGGCAAGGTTTTTGTTCCTAGCAAGGTCCCGCACTCACAACTATTTTCTATTATTTTATTTTCTGTTTGTTTTCTTCCCTGCGTCTGGCCTTGGTGTGCTTCGCCTACGGCAAGCACAAAGCAACAATAAGCAAGACGTTTACAGCAAGCGAGGAGTTTAGAGTGAAAGGGCCTTGCCTGCAAACACCCTGTAAAGGAGAGAGAGAGAGAGAGAGAGAGAGAGAGAGAGAGAGAGAGAAGGTAGAGAGAGGTAGAGAAATAGGAGGAGGTAGAGAGAGGTAGAGAGAGGGATGAAACGTAGATAAAACAACAGGACTGACCTACAGAGGCCTTGGTCCCAGTGGAGCTCTTCCTCTCCCGATAAAAGGAGAAGAGAAGAGAGCGACAGAGAGAATAGAGGAGAAGGTAGAGACATGAGAGGAGGTAGAGAAAGGAGAGAAGGTAGAGAGATGAGAGGAGGTAGAGAAAGGAGAGAAGGTAGAGAGATGAGAGGAGGTAGAGAAAGGAGAGAAGGTAGAGAGATGAGAGGAGGTAGAGAAAGGAGAGAAGGTAGAGAGATGAGAGGAGGTAGAGAAAGGAGAGAAGGTAGAGAGATGAGAGGAGGTAGAGAAAGAAGAGAAGGTAGAGAGATGAGAGGAGGTAGAGAAAGGAGAGAAGGTAGAGAGATGAGAGGAGGTAGAGAGATGGGAGGAGGTAGAGAAAGGAGAGAAGGTAGAGAGATGGGAGGAGGTAGAGAAAGGAGAGAAGGTAGAGAGATGGGAGGAGGTAGAGAGAGGTAGGGAGAGGAGAGAAGGTAGAGAGAGGTACGTAGAGCGCGGAGAGATAAAACAACAGTACTGACCTACGGAGGCCTTGCTTCTGGCTGAGCTCCTCCCCCCCTTGCCACTGAGCGTGTTTTCCTTCAGCGCTGTCTCACACTCTCTCTCCATCAGCGCCCTCAGCTCCCGGGCCACCGTACCCAGATAGGCAGCGTTCAGGAAGCCCAGGATGGCATGGGGCTCCGCCAGAGCATTCAGCACGTGGAGCTCCTCCCGGAGGGCGTGGCACAGGGCAGGGGAGGCGGCGCGGAGCCCCAGGGCCAGCCTGGCGAAGCCCGTCTCCCCCCCGGGGCTGGAGCTCAGGGCCGAGTGGAGGAGGGCATAGACAGCCTGGCCTCGCAGCCCCTGGTACCGCCCCAGCACCTCCGACTCTGGGTAGAGGAAGAAGAGCTGCTGGAGGCAGTGGATGCGCTCTGGGATGGTGAGGGGAGCGGGTCCACTGGGGCCCTGGTGCTGCTCCGGGCCGCACCGAGAGAGTTTGTCCAGCAGGGGGCGCCGTAGCAGGAGCCGGACCTCATCCCAAGCCTCCTGGGTGTCCAGGGCGCCGTCGTCTTGGACGGTGTGCACTGGGGGGGACGGGGACATGGCGTGGTGCTGGGGGGTCAGGGAGGGGGAGGTGCTGGGGAAGGAGACCCCACACTGGGACGAGAGGTTCATCAACAGCTGGAGAGTCATTTCCTCACGGCCCTCCTCCTCCGACCTCAGATGCTGTTGCTGGGGAGAGGGAGCACAGTGACACCAAAATGATCAATATGATTTAAAAATATGAACATGGATTGAAAACAATGCAATGCACAGTATCGAACACCATGTTGAAATGACAGCAAATTTGACCAGAACGACCAGCCATGTTATCAGAGTAATGGTTGGATTTTATAGTGGTACTGTACAGCGGGGGAGGCTGGTGGAGGTAGAAATCGGAGGATGGGCTCATTGTAATGCATGGAATGGTATGAGGAACGGTACATTTTAAACCTCCTATTTCTACCTCCACCAGCCTCCCCTGTGGTACAGTATGGAAATCTTATTGGACTGCCAACACTGTTGTAAATGTAAATCCCCCCCCGTCATCATTATTGTTTTATTTAAATTATTATTACCAGAGCTTTCAGGAAGTCTAGAAGTTCCTGGTTTCCTGTGGCGACAGGCCTGAAAGTGCTGGAGTTCCGTGGACTGAACCACTGCAGACATTCAGTGGGGCTGGGCGGACGCTCCCCCGCCCAGGACTCTCCCATCTTCCCCTGCAGCTCCTTCAAACTCTGCTCAATACTGAGAGAAACAGAGATACACACACCACTCACAATAAGACTCCCTCAGTCATCGTCCTCATGTAACACAACTGTAAACCCCCCCTGACACACACACACACACACACACACACACACACACAAAGACACACACACCCACACAAACAAAGACACACACAGCCTGCGAGAGACACATCACCGTTAATGAACACAGACATCAATATATCCCGTGTGTGAGTGTGTACTGAGCATCTGGTGTGAAGTGGCGTTACAGACGTCTGATTCAGACGCGTCTCTGGGTGTCACATCTCTCTCATCCCCATGCCACACACACGCACACACACACACACACACACACACATATACAAAGACACAGACATACACACACACACACACACACACACAGGCCTCCCATATTAACAGACTGCATCAGCAATTCTGTCTCTCCTATAATGTGATAGATTAGAAATGACATCCTCGGGCTCGCCATGTTTAGTTGTTTCTATGCAAATCAATGCAAACACTCGTCTGTGAGAATGTGTGTGTGTGTGTGTGTGTGTGTGTGTGTGTGTGTGTGTGTGTGTGTGTGTGTGTGTTTGTGTGTGTGTGAGAGAGAGACATTTTACCACCGTGAAGCTCATCCTCAAGCCCAGGCCTATAAACTGCCTCCTGTTTTGCGGCCATGCACACATCCAGATGTCTTCCAATGGCAAGACATTAAATAACGTTTCAATGTGACACACTTTCATTTCAGGGGGAAAACGTGAGGCATAAAAATGTTATGGACTTTAACGATCTGTATCCAAATGAATGTAGATTGAATGCATACTGCACGCTTGCTTTTTAAGTCGGCCAGATGAAGGCCTATATTTGCGGTTGTGTTTTGTTCGTTTTTTCCGACTTGCTGACTGACAGAAAGTGGGAATACGTCGCCGTGTGGCACTGCTGTAGCCGTAGTGTGTTGATGAAGTCACAGAGGACATCACACTAGTCACAGGTTGTGTTTGGACCGGAGACTCTTAACACTCCCGAGCGGAGTGGAGACGATAGCCCGCAGCTAGTTGTAAAACACGGCTGAAAACCAGAAACAGCTTGAGTTTTAGTTATCGCTGAGAGCGCTGTCTGAGGAATTAATAGACAACACTTTAAAAAAATAAAAATAAAACATTTTAAAGGTATGTACCGTTTGATTGCTATTTTGTTTGTGTGAACTTTCTCTCACCCTGCCACTGGGTGAAATATGAAATTACTGAGAGAAAGGTGTTATTGTGTCTCTATCAGTTACCCTAACATACACACATCTGAGATGTGTTTACAACGCAAAAGTGAATCGTTTTAGTTTAATTAACATATAACAAGCTCCACGCCAATTACCAGCTCCACCGTCTACCAACCAAAACAAACAACAAAGCTGACATTTCACATTTTCTGAAAACATAATTGGTTATGTCCACATTCTCCTGTGTCCATATCTTAATTAACTGTACCTCTGTGATGGGAGAAGGCAGATAGAGTGAGTATATTTAATGTGGCTCATAAACGCGTGGGTGTGTTGTTCTGGGCTCCTCCCCAGGACTGTGCTCAGACAGAAGGTCTTATATGGGCGTCCATCTGGGCCATCAGACCGACTCCGACTTCATAAAAACACAACGTTTCACCCCCAAAATACACCTCTCTGCTCCCCCACTCTGACATAGACACACCCTGAGAGAGAACACCCAGACATGACACCAACACATCAGGGGAGGCTGGTGGAGGTAGAAATCGGAGGACGGAGGCCCTTTGTAATGCATGGAGTGAGGAATGAGGAATGGTATCACATTACACGTTCCTCGTTTCGTTCCATGCGTTACAACGAGCCCCGTCCTCCGATTCCTACCTCCACCAGCCTCCCCTGCAACACGTTCATACTACCCTCTCCCTCTATTGGCAACACTACCTCTCTCTCTCTCTTTATCCTTCTCTCTACTGTTCTTTCTCTTCTTTTCCTCTATGCCCTCTCTTTTTGCTTTGTGTTGTTAACAGTGTGATTGAATGTATCTGTGTCACATGCAGGGCTGTGGGCCAGATCAGGGGTGGATGGGCTACAGTCACGATGCCAGCCTGTTCTCCCAGCTCCTCTGCAATGTCCGACCTTTAGCCCGGAGGTGTGTGAACTACCTGCAGACTAATCAACTCTGGCGGATTAGCCCTCAACCCCAATGACTTCCACCGCAAAGAGCTCAGGGGTGGGAGAGAGACAGATCGAGAGAGCGAATGCGTAGGGGAGAAAGAAAAGAAGAAGGGGAAAGAATGGTACAGTGGTTGGGTAGAAAAGAAGATGATACACACGCACACACACACACACACACACACACACACAACACATCAGTCAATTCAGAGAGTGAACACAACAATGGAGAGACTAGAGAGGTGTTAAAAAAGAAAAAAAAACATGAAGTTCATTCTAAACAAAAGACTGGAAGAGGAGAGGAGAAGAGAGGAAAGGTTTCTTTAGGTCTCTCTCGACAAACATGTCAATCACACACACACACACACACACACACACACACACACACACACACACACACACACACACACACACACCCATTCCCTCTATCCCCCCCAACCCCAAAACCTTCACCCACCCCCAAATACAGGGGCATTGGGCGGCTTTTATTAGATATGATGGCACATTTCACAGCTCTGTGACTTAGAGAAACCCAATCCTGTGATTATTCAGTGCTTTGACGTTATCTTAAGTTCCTTGTCAGAATTAATTTAGTGTGGGTGGGCTGTGGTGGGGCTGTCGCTCCCTGCTCCACTCAGCTCAGCTCCGGGGAGAGAGCGGGTGCAGAGAGGGTGCAGAGGGAGGCCAGGCAGGCAGGAAGAGATCCCTTTCAAATAAGCCCCAGCTCCAGTGAACGCCAAACCAGCCGCCTGGGAACCAAATATCTGCACCATCAAAGGGGCCCATTCTACATGGGGAGAGGAGTGAATGAGGTTCAGTGAACAAGCTGAAAAAGGATCCCCCCACCCCCACCTCCGCCCGGCCTGTGGCCCACTTAGTGCCCCTCCCCGCCCTCAACCCAGCCACAGAGACTAGACACCCATACACACCCACAGAGACACACACACACACACTAACTGTAAGTATACTCAGGTAAATTAATATACACACACACATACACATGCAAAAAAACAGATATAGACACACACACACACACACACACACACACACACACACACAGAGTAGACTAGAGTAGAGTGTCTGAATGTAAAGTAAGTACATAAAGCAGTGATCTAGATTGGCAGGCGGCCGGGCTACTGCGGGCCTCTTCCCTGCTGTGTGAAACCCGAGGCCCGTCTGCACTCCTCTGGCCTGCTCTGACACTTCATTAGAGGCCTTTTCCTGGTGGCCTCCACAAGTGTCCCATTTGATGAAACCTAATGGATTACAGCATTTCAATTTGGGGAGCCGGGCCTCGTTGTCAGCCTATCTTAATCTCCTTCAATTAGGGACCAGCTCTTAGGCAAATCTCTGACATCTGAGAGCTGGGAGCAGGCCAGCCACTCTGACCCATAAATAGGTTAAAGCCTGGCTTCACGGGAGTGGGCAGCTCTCTCTCTCTCGCTCTCTCTCGCTCTCTCTGTTTCCACTCCGTCTCTCTTCCCCTTCCTCTCCTCATCTTCCGTAATTTGTCCCAGACACTAATAAGTGGATTAGGCAGCAGGTGTGTGTGTGTGTGTGTGTGTGTGTGTGTGTGTGCGCGTATGCATGTGACTGAAGCCCACTCTGGTTGATGAACGACAGGGGCCTTGCCAACTCTTCCTTCCCTGTCTGTCTGTCTGCCTGCCTGCCTGCCTGCCTGTCTGTCTGTCTGTCTTTCTACCTGCGTCTCTGCCTGCCTGCCTGCCTGCCTGCCTGTCGATCTGCCTGCCCTGTCTGTCTTTCTACCTGCCAATTTGTCTTAGACACTAATAAGTGGATTAGGCAGCAGGTGTGTGTGTGTGTGTGTATGTGTGTTCAGCAGGACTGAAGCCCACCCTGGTTGATGAACGACAGGGGCCTTGCCAACTCTCCCTGTCTGCCTGCCTGCCTATCTGTCTGTCGATCTGCCTGCCTGCCTGCCTGTCTGCCTGTCTGTCTGTCGATCTGCCTGCCTCCCTGTCTGTCTGTCTGTCTGTCTGCCTGCATGTCTGTCTTGATGCCTACCTGTCTGTCTGCCTGCCTGCCAGCCTGCCTGCCTGTCTGTCTGTCTGCCTGTCTGTCTGCCTGCATGTCTGTCTGTCTGCCTGCATGTCTGTCTGTCTGCCTGCCTGCCGGTCTGTCTGTCTGCCTGCCTGTCTGTCTGCCCTCAAAATGGCCAGCAATGAGCACAAGGCTGGCTGACCACTGGTAGAGAGGGAGAGGAGAAGATCGCCTTATTTTTTGCCCAATTCTCCATTATCTGTCCCTTTGTTCTCATAATGGTTATCCTTCTCCCATCTCCCCAGGAACACAAAATAACCCTTTAGTGCTTAGAGAGCAGAAAAATGCCCCAGCCTTCAGTAATAAGCCTTGAATTACCTACCCAAGGGTTTTCGTTTCAAGATGTGGAATCTTCAATTATTACGTTCCCATTTTGAATGGAAAAGGAGAGGGTGAAAACGTAGGGGATGAGACCTGGAGACTAATGGTGCCAGAGTGAGAGGCTTTGTTCACTAGCCACATTTAGTCTGTCCCTCATCCACTGTCCTCGCCCTCACAGCAGCACAAAGGATAAAAGCGCTGAAATATAGATTCTCTCTCTCTCTCTCTCTGTCTCTCTGTCTCTCTCTCTCTCTCTCTCTCTCGTCACAATATTGAGAGCCTCCTCCATATCTGTCCTGAGTGACAGGGCGATGTGTTTTCAGAGAGAAAGAGAGAGAGGGAGAAATAAAGTGAAGAAAGCAAGCATATAACATTCATATCGGATGTCGCACTGCAGGCCTATAATGCAACAACTATGTTTCAACTCAAACCCAGCCAGTAGGTTAATCATTAACATTGAGTTAAGTCTGACCATTTAACCCAAAGAATTGCCCAATCAGAAAATGGAGACAAATTGTAAGTAAAGGCTCTCAATCTGCAGTGTTGCTGTGTAATGTAAATGTACTTATACTGTGTGTTCTTTCATATGGATTGGAAAGATATCTTTATTGTGAAGTTAAATTGAGATTTATTGTGAATGTTGAGTAAGATTTGTGTGAATTCAAAAGCCTTAGGTCTCTGATCCATGACATTCTCACAGTTAATTGTCTTCGTCAAGCTCACAAAAGATCACATAAACAAAGAGCGTCTTAATCAGTTATTCACTCTCCAAATGAACCCTTAATAACTGTAAAACACACTGACGTTTCTGACAGATACTTGGCAAACGTTAGGAATGCTCATTAGTGACAGAAACGCACACGCACACACGCACACTCGTACACACGCACACGCGCACGCACGCACACACGCACGCACACAAACCAAGAAGACATATTAGAATGTCAATGCATACACTTCATCATTATAAACGTAACGTAGCATTATTTTGCTGTATACGATGGCTGAAACGTTCAAATTGTGCTGTATACCAAACAAAGAAGACCTTGGTGACGGCCTTCTCAATATAACAGAAGAAAAGGCTGATTGTTACACTGAGTGCATTTTTGAGACAGATTATTGGGTTTAAATCAATATTCCTTCTAAGAGCCTGCTATTCAAGTTTACACATCCACTCAGAGCAGAAGAAGGACAATGTTGGGGACTCCTCAGACTCCTCAGTGTGTGTGTGTGTGTGTGTGTGTTTGTGTGTGTGAGTGTGTGTGTGTGTGTGTATGTGCATTCATGCTTGTGTGAAGTGTGTGTTTGTGTGTGTGTGTGTGTGAGGTTGTCTAAACCCTGGACTTTTACCCTGTCAGAGAACATTTGACAATTACAAACCATCCCTGTAGAGTTGATGATGGATCGTCAACCACATCAACCAACAACAACAATACAACACTACTCAGAATGACACGTTGGCTACCAAACTTACACCAAGAATTCCACTAATTCCACTGGATGGCGCACGCACACACGCACACGCACACGCACACGCGCACACACACACACACACACACACACACACACACACACACACACACACACACACACACACACACACACACATACAGTGCCCCGCTGTGCCCACATCCTATTCATTAGAGAACTACTGCCCATTAATGATCACAAATGATCGCCCATGATTACAGACAGGGCTGCCTGTACCAATCAGTTACTGTAGTGAAGGTGATTTGGAATCACACTCTTGTGATGAGGTAGCCCTGTGTGACTTGTAAACCCAGATATAGCCCTCACACCACGAGGATGACAGTTACAGACTGTACGGCCACTGAGAGACTCTCATCTGACCTGACCACATCACTCACTGTCCTCCAACAGGATCAGAATGGAACCAAGACACACATATGATATGCTTGTTTGACCTTCAAAATTAACTCCTACGTCTATTATATACATGCGTACAGTATGTCTTTACATTTAATTTAGAAGATGCTTTTGTCCAAAGTGACTTACAATAAGTACATTTGTCTAAGTAAGTAAATCAACTAGACAGTAAGTAAAACCTTCCATTAGAACTATAAGTGACAGTGGTAGAGAAAGGAACAAAACAAGTGTTTGTTGTATGTCTTTGTCATATGTCACCAGCCATCT
>NC_139661.1:16779060-16811560 GCF_951799395.1 Argentina silus
GCCTGCTGTAAACAAATATTGTATAATATTGGTAAGATACAGTACATACACCATCATCATGACCTAGCATGAAGAAGAAGGGATTAGAGGTACCCGTGTCAATTGATTGATTGATCCACACATTAGGCAATAGCCTGTTTTATGAATGTTGAGCAAGGTTAGACATTAAACATTAAGTGAGATGTACTATTATTGAACACACACAGTATAATATGTTATTTATTAATAATACAATGTACAATGTACTTGATTTATTGTGCAAAAGAGGAAGTTAAAACAATACACTGGGTGGCAGATCACAGAGCTCAAACAGCAGGTCACCTTCGTGCAAATTCAGATCATGACTCACGAGAACACATAGGCTACATTACAACTCACCTAGGAACCCACCATCTTACAGTTTGACTTAGTAACACTACGGTACTGTACAACACACCTGTTTTATGTAGTGGCTCAATGATCTATTATTACAATATGCAAACATCGTAACAGCTGTTTGGCCTACCTTCTGTTGCTGACGAGTAACTTCAGACTTTTCTTTCAAATCCATTGGTATGTGAACAAATGGCTTTTCAAAATATTCCAATAATCCATGATACTAAAAGTTGTCTAGACATCCATTCATAAACCCTAGAGAAAAGATAAGTAGTCATTACAATAGCGTCAGATGATCAATCATCCCATTTCCAAAATAACACCTTTCCACAGTGCAATACACATAGTTAGGTCCTCATTGTATTAGGTCATTATTAGGCTTCAATGATAAACAGCTGTGGCTGATTATATCAAATCAAATCAAACTTTATTTATCGAGCACATTTCATACACGGACGCATCACAATGAGCTTTATGAATGAAAACAATTAGAAGACAACCAGGCAAGACATAAGAGGACATTATAAGAGAATAGCGTATAGTAGCCTATTAGCTTAGCTTATGAGGTAAGTCTGTGGACTTGTCTCTGTTATTCTTTGTTTTGCCTTCCTTCTCTAGAGACTAATGCACTATGACACATTGCAGCGCCCATATCACTCATATAACTGTTTGTCGAAGAGGGTCCATAGACAATAAATACTTGTTCTTCATTGCAATTAAGTGGCAAACACACTGCAAATAAATCAATCATAAATCACAGCAAATAAATAAATACATACATGCCTCACAGCATACAGTAAGTGAACTGAAAAATAGTTTAGAAATATACAAATACATATTCAAAATCCTAAAGCAATTTTTCTAATAATATAACCTTTTATTTTCGTCCATTTACATGGACACTGTGTTGTGCACAGTGAATAATAGCATGTCATCGTAATAGCAGGTCCTTCAATCTGATTGCACTCAATTCATTACTCCTGCATAGGTACCACCTCACCCACATAGTGAATTGTGAGAAACGCTGTAATACAGTTATTATTGGCCAATACAGCTTAGAAAAGGATTAGAAACCTGTTTGCTAAGAATACAATACATGAACCTATGTAAAGGCCGACTATTCCGTTAAAACGTGTGTCATATAATGGCTGATGAATCATTTACACAACTTCCCACCCACATTTGATTATTGTGATACGAATACAGTAATAACTGTTACAATGTTACCAACCAGAATGTCCTGTAGAAAGCGTCTGTGACAACCACCCGGAAGCAATTTCGGTAAAGCTTCCGCCCACTGGAATAGTCCAATTGTCAGACTGGAGGGAATATCTGCTTCATGAGTTTTAGTACACCTGAATTTCGTGAGCATAATGTCCATTTATTCAAATAAACGTTTTAAAATAATGGTATTATCTGCTCTTTTCTAGAGTAATACAATTTCACAACGGCAAATCTCAGGAATTAGGTATACGTTTGCCGTCCGTCAACCCCGTTTATACAGTTTACTGTTAGGTTATTTCCCTATCAGGCATAGGGGTGGTACAGCTGCCCTATTTTGCTCAGTGAGTTTGATATTGTTTCCTTTCGTGTAATAAGCAATAACGTACAACATTATCTACGTTTTTGTAAAAGAGTTCATACACTGTGGAGGGATGTAATTGAATTCCAACTGGGAATAAATGAAATACTGCTGCTTCGCCAAATGGTATCATTGGCTGTCAGATCTAGACAGGGTCTGAAATTTGTCAAGTGCAAGAGGTAGAAGTGTTGACGTTCTGTTCTATTCTGTGTTGCGAGTGAAAGGAATGTGCAAGACAGCGAAGTTTGAAGTTTGAAGATGTTGAAGTTTGGTTTGTTGCAAATAGCTGCCTGCGAGTTTTAAAAACTCTGCTATATGACAGCTCCCACGCCCCGCAATCCTTGGGCTTCAACCTTAAACCATAATGTTTTGATACTGTCTTTGCATCAACTTGTCATCTAGTATGCTTCAAACTGTATTAACTGTATCCATTGTGCTTCAAACCCCCTAACCACGAACTGTGTTGTTTTCAGTTCAGTGCTAGGACAGGAACAGGTCATACATTATTTCAGGGCTACATTGAGAACTTGTTTTGCATGTACTGAGTTGTACAGGCAAGTTATTTACTGACATGTCAAACAACTAGACCTATAGTTAGATTACACTTCCAGTCCCCGCCTCCTCAACCCAAGGCTATATTCAGTCAAAGTCACCTCTTCTGGCTTCTATTGTTTCTGTTTTTTATTTTATTTAACTGCCTAGGTAAAGGTCTAGTCATTCATGCACCAAGAGCCAGAGTGTGTTGATGTCTCTCTGTTCTCTAGGTTACCAGGATGGTGGACACAAAGCATGTCTTCCAAATTTCTGGGATCAAGAGCCCCCAGAAGAAGGGAAAGTTGCTCCATGGAATCCAAAAACTGCGAGGGAAATACATTGGTGGCTCTGTAAGTATAAGGATGGTTGGTATAAGGACTTACATTTAATATGGGAAGTCACATTGAGGAATACCTCTTTTACAAGGGAGACCTGCAAACTAGGTCTTTCTGCAGACCTGAAATCAACTCAGTGAACAGCCCTGTGAATTGCTATTACTCTATACTGTTTGTATTTATGAAAGCTGTATACTGACTATTGCAGCCAGCCTTGTCTCTGAAAACAATATGCTCCTTAGCAGCATAGCAGCTACATGACAAATGTATGATAACATCTTGGCACAGTGGACCTGTCAGGGGAGGCTCATTGTAATGCATGGAATGGAATTAGGAATGGTATTACACACAATGGTGTTTGATAGCATTCCTTATTCCAATCCATGTATAACAATGAGCCCATCCTCCGATTTCTACCTCCACCAGCCTCCCCTGGTATCTGTATCCAGGCAAAGGTTGCAGTTAAATTAGACATTGAGTGCACAATGACGATTGCATTCAATAATCAGTGCTCAGTGCGTCTCCCAAGTGTACCCCCACTCCCCTTCCCCTCCCCTCCCCTCCCCTCCCATCCACTCCCCCCTCATAAGCAGAAAATAGCATGCAAGGCTGCCATTGACAGCATTGTAAAGCACCTGTCATACAATTCATTCAGAGAAAGATTAACAGTAGGTGATTAGCCCTGAATAATGAACCTAATTGGTTTCTGATGTTGGGATGTAATTTTATCCTTGCCCTCAATTGCCTCTTTTTATAGTTACTGTATAGTAACTACATTCCCAGAGGAGCAAAATGTGCTGCAAATGTCTTAACCCTTTTCCCCCTCACAAGAAAGGATACTCAGATTTCTTTTAAAGTTGCATTTCAGGTTTAGCACTGTTTTGCATTGTGTAGCAGACAACCTCTGACTTGTTAATCCCCCGTGACAAGCATCTAGTTGTGTCTTTTGCAGTACTTCACCAAATATTCCCGGCTTGAATTTTCCTCTCTGTCATGCTTTTCATCCCATATCTTCTCCATTGTTCTCCGCTGGTGTACTGTATGTGTTGTGCCCTGCAGTCGTTGAGTTGTAAAGGTTTCCTTCATCTTCCAGGTCTACAGAGAAGGCACCACCCATCTTATAGTCACCCGTACCCTGCCCAGAGAGAAGTTCCTGTCAGCCTGCGCTGGAGGTGAGTGATGGTGGTGATGATGATGATGATTCTGATGATGCTAATGATAATCATGATGACGATGATGATGAAGACTACAATAATGATGATGGTGATCATGATGATGAAGACTAATATTGATGATCACGATGACGGCGACAATAATCATGATGATGATGGAGACTATGATGATGATGATGATGACAGTTTTATTTCTAGCCTATGACAGGATTGTTTTTCTGAGATCCTGACATTTCTCTTCTCCGTCTCTGTCAGGGAAGTGGATCGTGACTCCGGAGTATGTGTTGGACAGTGTTAAGAATAGAGCATGGCTGCCTGAGGGACCCTATGAGCTGAACGTAGCCTATCGGACCCCCGGGGCCTCTAACCCAGCGCGGGTGTGGAGGGAGAGGGTGGCCAGCGGTGCTCTGACCGGGGCTTTTGAGGGCTGGGTGGTCCTTATGATGATACACAACCCCTATCGCAGAGACCTCTTCACACGGTGAGGAGGGGTCCCTGTAAGGCCTCTCTAGAATGAGGGGATGAGGATGGTTAAGAACAGTGACACTCAATCCTGGTCCTGGAGAGTCACAGTGCTGCAGGCTTTTGTCCCAGCTCAGCAGTGACGCACCTGACTCACCTAATCAAGGTCTTGATGATCAGTTGATTATTTCAATCAGGTGTGATGGCACTAGGCTAGGCCAAAAAAAGGAGCCAATGTCGCTCTCCAGGACCAGGATTAAGTGTCACTGGTAGTGGACGGTGATGATATAAACAGATTTGTCGGAACCTTTTTATTTATTTTTTTATTTGTCCTTTCTTTATTCAGGGAAGTCCCTTTGAGACCAATGTCTCTTTTTCAAGGGTGCCCTGATTACAACATATACACACATCACTAGTATTTACATCAAGATTTTAAAAGGACACAATTTACACAGGCAATACCATTTTCTTTTTACAGGCAACATATCAATTATAACAACAGCACTCCTCCACTGAGGAATCCTTAATCGGGTTCCTAAAAGATCTCTGATTTGTACAATATAGCAATATATCCATGAATTGATTCATTTAAATCATATTTTTTTCTTCTTCAGGATCCTGAAAGCGGGGAAGGCCAAAGTGTACTTCTCCCCACCTCCCCTCTCCAAAGTAGAACTTACACACGTCCTGGTCAGACATGTCACAGAGCATGTGAAGCTCCAGAATGCACCCTGCTACTCCTTGAACCACATAGCCAAACATCTGTTTTGGGTACATGAGCAACACTTGTTCCCTAAGGCCCCTATGCCATTTTGTGTTTCTACAACAATTATTTATGCATTGACTGGGGAAGGGGGGGCTACAGACTTTGACAATTTAGCACATCCGTAGTCCCAGATTAATGAAAACATATATTTTTTTTAAATATATTTTGAATAGAACACATGTGTAGATATGGGGTCAAACTGGCTACACGAGCCCCAAGAAGACCACTCCGAGGACGACTCAAAAAAACAACCGCAGAAGCACCCAGAGGAACCAGATAAGCACCCACAGGAACCACAGCAGTACCCGGAAGAGATCCCACAGGAACCACAGCAGTACCCAGAAGAGATCCCACAGGAGTCAGTGTCAACGGAAGCCAATGACAACCTCTTCTCAGCGCTGGAAACGGAGCTCCGGGACTACGTCTCTAAAGTAGAGGTGGGGGAACATGTTCTTTCAGATCTCTCTAATATGTTTCAAAGTACTAGAGGACAAGACACCAATCATTTCTGTTTCCTCCGGGTGAAAACGTTTGCGAATGTCGGGAACCCACAATGGTCAGTTCTCGTTGTGATAATGACTACCCTGACTGCGTATGTGACACATATTTTGACGTCTCGCTTTCAGCAAGGGCAGAACAGTTTTGCTGAACTCTTCCTGGAGTTCCGGAGCTACAGTGTTCCCAAGACACGCTCTCAGGTACGTAGATCTGCCCAGAGCACATTTAATACATCCCGCCATACATGAGGATCTTACAACTGTAAAATGAGCGTTTCATTTCGTCTAGCAGATCAGGTCATTCAATTTCCTTTTGTGTCAGGCGCTTCGCTTTAAGGTGACAGTTGGTGCAAGGACGCATCATATCCGGGTCACCTGATTTAACCAATGTTGTCACCAGGTTGGGGAGACGTGATTGGCAGACCTATTAAGCATACTCTCCACTGTCCTGTCAATGCCTTCCCGAGTGGACTTCACTAAGATTGCTATTTATTAACGCTCATGTCCTTCTTTTTTTTTAATTCCTGAACTCTATATTCAAGTAGCCAATAAGTGACAGTAACCAGGATGACCTCATCATCCTCTGACACACACTACGACTCTACTCATTACCCTTCTCTTCTCCTTTTCATCCATATTTTTACATTTAAGCTTTTATCCAAAGTGACTTGTGATAAGTACAAGTAAGTGAATCAACTGTAAGTCATTGTAAGTACAACTTTTGATAAGAACAAGTGCCACCTTTTACTGGTAATCCCCCCCCCTCCCTACAGATCGTTGGAGTGTGTAACGTACAGACTCTCCTAGAGTGTGGTTTGTTTTCTGAGGCCTTGGATGAGATCCTGGGCTCTCTTCAGCCAGGGATGCTACCCCCAGTGCCATACCTCCAAACCCTGATGCAGCATGCTCTGCAGGTTAGACCAGCCAGACTGGCTCCCTTCGACCCTTCCCTCTTTCCTCCCCCCTTCCCTCCCCTCCCCCCCTTCCCTCCCTTCCCCCCTTCAAACCAGCCCTCAGGGCCTAATAAGACAGCTCTGAGGGAAGTTAAAGGTTTAGTGTTTGTGCTCAGAGTGAGTGTCTGTTGCATGGCATTTCAATGCAATGAATTTAAATTACTATTCAATTGTATGTGGTGTGTCTATTTTCACTGAGGGTTTTTCTCAATCCTTGAATTGGAATTTTTAGATCTCTTCCTGAATTGGTTGAATTGAAATATTATAATTCATGCCTATCTTGCCTCTTATATTAATATTATAAAACATCCCTCTCTTGCCTCTCATCTCATGGCTCCTCTTCCCTGTTCAGGGTGAGGCTACACCGTACTTCCTGTGCACCTTCCGGAAGGTTCTCCATACAATGTTACAATGCAATACTCCCTGGGGCATCCAAAGCACGGTCAAGTACTTCACACAGGTGCTGCAGTGCCCTGAGTGCAAGAACGGACTCTGGCCTTTCCTCCAGACCTCCGTCAGGTATATCCTCTACTATACTCTTCACCTGAGCTTGTCATAGACCCTACAGCCTGTGTCATTGTCCTTGTGCCATAAACAAACAACAACAAATTTAATTGCATTTGACATTCCAACACATACATAATTTACTCATCACCTGAGCTTGCTATAGTACCAATGGCTGGCCTAATATTGTATGGCACAGTCCTACCATTGTTAAGAATGATTGGATTCAGGTGTGATGTGTGAGTCACAGAGATTAGATGAGATCACCGGTGTTTACGGTGTACAGTCAAATAATGGCCATTGTTCTATATCTGTATTTCCTCCTCTGTTTTTTTCTCCATCACCAGGTACTGCATGGCCAGCGAGTCCACCTGTCACTCACTCCATAGCCCCGCCTCCCCAGAGCTGCTCCATTTCCATGGCGACCTGCAGGCATTCGTGCTCAAGCTTTTCCAGTGTGAGATTCACTCAGCTAAAACCAGGTACAGTTAGCACTACAGCCTACTCTATGGCTGTTGAGGCTGGTGGAGGTAGAAATCTGAGGACTTTGAAGAATCTAAAATATAAAACATATTCTGGTTTGTTTAACACTTTTTTGTCTACTACATAATTCCATATGTGTTCCTTCATAGTTTTGATGTCTTCAATATTAATCTACACTGTAGAAAATAATAAAAAATAAAGAAAAACCATTGAATGAGAAGGTGTGTCCAAACTTTTGACTGGTACGGTATGTATTGCATATATATAATATATATATAACAAATAATATAATTTTGCTATAATAATAATATGCCATTTAGCTGACGCTTTTATTTATCCAAAGCAACTTACATTGCAATGAGTGCATACATTTTTCAGTATATATGGTCCCAGCAGGACCGTCCTCCGATTTCTACCTCCACCAGCGTCCCATGCTCTCTGGTAATAAGTATCCCAATCAAGTCATAACACATACTGTACTGTAGACCTAGACAGACATTGTACACATTTACCCATTGAGAGTTGTTATTAATAAGTTAGGAATTATCAGGATAATATTTGTTTAATCCAGGAAAACTTTTCCCTTCCTTTTTGGCTTCTTACCAATCAGAGCGGTTCATTCAGCTCACTTACTTGGAAACAGTTTAGACTGTATTTCTAATCAAGATGGCGCTCCATGAAAACAGCACTGACACCGAATCCTTATTCATCCCTCTGTCCTCAGAGAGACGGGGGGCTCGCGGCCATCCGTCCTCTACGGAAGCTTCTGGAGCATGTGGGAGCGTACTACGCTGGGCTCCAGGCCCGTCCTGCAGCTCACACAGCTCGTGGTCCAGGCCTCGGAGTGGGAACTGTCTACCTGTCAGGTACACCGGGGCTCAACCTCACCTAGGGCTCAACCTCACCTGGGGCTCAACCTCACCTAGGGCTCAGCCTCAACTGGGGCTCAGCCTCACCTGGGCTCAACCTCACCTGGGGCCAGCCTCACCTGGGGTCAGCCTCACCTGGGGCCAGCCTCACCTGGGGTCAGCTTCACCTGGGGTCAGCCTCACCTGTGTCCCTGTATTGTTGTCTCCTGCAGGGAGAGACGACGGACAGGGCCAGGAGACAGGAGCTGCGGATGACCCTCCAGGACACGGTGTCTGTGGTGGTGGAGTACTGGTGTCAGGAACACAGCCGCCTCAACCGTAGCCTGGTGGAAAAGAGCCTGGAGGACCTGGCCGAACACATCGCCATCCTCTGCCAGGGTACGGTACTACAGCCACAGACTGATTACTCTGTGCTAGAGATGGGGACATGGAACCTGAATTGATAATGCCCAATGCATATACATCTTAAAGAATGCAGTGTCTGCTGGGTTAGCTGCACTGGGACCATTAAGAAGCTAGGTGTATTGATACTGTTGTTGCATGAACGTAGCATTCACACACGATATGATGTCATTGAGAGAATGACCCATCTAGCCAGAGTGTTTTCTATCCCCTGTTCTAGAACGGAATGGTACGTCATCATTCCGTCTGTGTGTTCTCCTCCTCCAGACCTGCCATCTGACGTTCTCAGAGACTTTGTTCCCAGCATCCCCTCTACGAGGTTGCAGCTTGTCACGGCCGACGCCATCTTCAGGAACGTGTGCTGCAGGAACGGCCTCACCGTGGGAACGGAACCCCTCTCGTTACTGAAGATGGTACGCACCGTAAACAAACCTCCTGCTTGTACCCTTTACTGTGGCTGTGACTTTCTGATACCATTCCTCATTCCATTCCATGCATTACAATGAGCCCCGTCCTCCGATTTCTACCTCCACCAGCCTCCCCTGGCCTCCACTGCTTTCTACCGCCATCCACCAGTGTTAGGGGGACATGGAAGGGGTTGAAAGAGCCAACCGAACATTCCATCAGACATTTGTAGGATCATTTGTTGTAGTTGAATGTGGCTTGTTTTATGCAGATGTAGTAAATCAGTGGTATGGGGTGTTATGCAGATGTAGTAAATCAGTGGTATGGTATGTTATGCAGATGTAGTGAATCAGTGGTTTGGTGTTTTGAATCTCTTTGTTACAGAGACAGGGCAGCTATTGTGAAGTGATCAGACTATATGCAACAGCTGGGTCTCTTACTCACACAGCTGGTAGCTCTGTGTGTCTTCTTCATCCTCCCCGTATACACATACACACACACACACACACACATACACACACACACACACACACACACACACACACACACACACACACACACACACACACACTCTCAAGCCAATAGAGCCCAAATCTCTCTCATCCTCGCCACCCCCCCAGCCTCACCCCCTGTGTGTGTTTGTGTTTATGTGTGTGCTCTGACAGGTGTCTTCCTACCTGCCTGCCCTGGGGAGACTGTGTGGGCGCAGGCCAGGTGGAAGCAGGGACCCCCGGGCAGACAGCAGGGGTCCGCGGCCTGTGACTGAACCCACCTCCCACAGCTGGACCAGCCAGGGGTCTGGGTCAGGGTGAGTACTGTCCATCTGTCTGTCTGTCAGTCTGTCGACACTGTCTGCCTAACCGTCTGTCTGTCTGTCTGTTTGTTTACCTCTCTGTCTGTCTGACGCCCCTCTGGGGACCTCTACCCCAGTCAAGCTACACAGAGAGTAGCATGGCTACGTAGCCCAGCCAGTCATCCTCCCTGAGGGGGGCGGAGAGGAGGGAAGCTGTTGGGAGAGGATACGAGTGTGGAGGGGAGAGAAGATGTAGGGGGAGGAGAGTGAAAAAAAGAGGGATGGAAGATGGAAAATGAACACCTGGTGAGGGAATAAGAGGGGTGCGAGCGTGTGGGCAAAGGAGGGAGGGAGGGAGAGAGAGAGAGAGAGAGACACACACACACTTACACACACACACTTACACACACACACACACACACACACACACACACACACAGACAGGGGTCTCGTTGAGGTCAGAGTGGAATGGCATCGCTGGGCATGCCTGTGGCTCGTCACGTCACTCTGTATGGGAGCTGACAGGAGAGGTGCAGGGAGGAGGGTAGAGCCCCATGGCTAGACTGATCTGGACAGGCAGACAGACAGCTAGCCCCCTTACCCCCTCACCTCTGCCCGCGCCCCCTACCATGCAGCTGCTGTGCTGCTGGCATGGAGATGGGCAGGCGCCACTGGGGAGGGGGTTCATACCAGGGCTAGTGGTTTACTCACTGACCAGCGACAGCCTCCCTCCCCTCCCCTCCTCACGGACGTACACACACACACACACACATGCTGACCTGCTGTGCCTTTTATTTTTATAAAGGGTTTAATAACGGTTTATAACTAGTTAATAAATCACTTATAACCAATATGTTATACAATTATAAACCATTTACAAAGGGGACCTGAATGGGAACCAGACCGGGACCCCTCCTCTTCCTGTGGTAGCATTAGCTGTCAGTTAACCTAGCGAACGTCTGACGAGGCTGAGGAGATTAATCTGTGTCTGTCTCTGTCTTCCTGTGGTGGTGGTGGGGGCGGTGGGCCAACTTGCCTTGCCTGTCAGGGCACCGGTCCAGACCCAGACCCAGACCCAGGCTGCTGGCAGGCTGGCGGGCTGGTGGGCTGGCGGGAGTCCCTCCATAATTGAAGCCGTGTTTCCTCCCGCTGGCTTAATCAAGCACAGCTTATTGCTTTTCTGTTTCAGCCTGTTTAGGTCTGTCATTACACTGTGTGTGTCGCCTGCCCCGTCACACACGGAGCTAACTGTACCGCAGTGGATCGCTCCAACCCTTCAATTAAACAACTCAGAGCCGGGATTGAGATGGAAATGAACAGTTTATCTGTTGTGAAAGCAATTAAACACAAAACGCAATGTCATTTCAAGAGATGAGAAAATTGTGTTTGCCTGCCTTTGTGCTTGATTCCAGGGAGGGCTTTATGTGACAATCACTGGGGTGTGTGGGCGGGTTGGTTGGATGGGGGGGGGGGGGGGGGGGGTAATGCATTAAATTAGGAATTGTATCAAACACCTTCATACCATTCCTCATTCCATGCATTACAATGAGCCCGTCCTCCAATTTCTACCTCCATCAGCCTCCCCTGGTGCATGCAGTATTGGTTTTCCACGTGGGTGTTTTGTGCTGGTTGGTTTGTCAGTGCTCACTGCCCCAGGCCATGAAATGATAGTAAGGCCAGAGTGACAGAGTGCTGGTCCCCTAAGGTGGACCACAGGGGAATGACAGAGGGTGGGCTTGCCAAGTGTTGTCTATTGCCAGCTAATGTGGAAATGGGACTTATGGGTTAAGTGAGATTATATGAGAGCATCCTTTGCTCTCGCTTCCTCCTCCCGTTTCTCTCTCTCTCTCTCTCTCTCTCTGTCAGGCGCACACACACACTCTCTCTCTCCACATCTCTTCACAGACTTGTCCCTGCTAATAACAAGCTACGTGACAGGACGCGTGTTCCTTTCCCACTGCTGGGAGATTCTTCCTGGGTTCTGAACAACCCAATTACCAGGGAACAAGCGGCTTCCCTGTAGCAAGCATGGCTCTCCCCTTCCCTGTCACACACACACACACACACACAGACACACACTGTCAAGCCCACGTCAGACGTCCTGCAGGCAGATCTCCTATACCCACACACAGGAGTACTGACAGCGCACAGCTATTAGCGTATAGTAGCTTTGAAGAATCTACACTCAAGTCTTATTTATTTATTCCCCCTAATATGATTTTTTTCCCCCCATTGCAGTTTGTGTTTTATTCACTAAGTGGGAGAGAAACTGCTATGGAGAAGGAAAGGTGACGTTTATGAAGTCTCTGAAGGGAATACAGTAGATGTAGGATAGATGGAGACGTGTGTGGTAGCCGCTGTATTGCTGGGGGTCCTTATCCAGGCAGGGGGTCCTTATCCAGGCCATGACAGTTTGATTGACATGGTCATCAAGCTGATTACTCACTGCGCTGGGGGAAAGTATGGGACGTACTGCGTGAATGTACAGTTTTTAAAAATGTTGTATTTTGTTATTTTATGTGTGTTTTTGTGTCTTGTAAGCCATGGATGCCAAATGAACATAATAAATGACAATAAAGCTTTTAAACTTGAACTTTGAACTTGAAGAGGGCCCTTCCATAGCCTACTGTTAATAGTGTTTGTTTTATGTTCCTGCGATCTACTGAACATTGCTGTGAATATCATTTCATCTATGAGAACAATGGAGTGTTTCTGGGATCTTATGATTGTTGTTGATGCTGTCAGAGAAGACCTCTGACTCCCCTGCCTCCTGTCTCTACCCAGAATGCTGAGTGTTCTCAATAACGGAACAGGCCCGCCGAAGGAGAACATCCCCAGAGGTCTGCACAAAGTCAACGCAGCAGGTAAGACACACACACACACACACACAGCGCTATAAGCTGCACATTTGCAAGACGCTGACTTTGTATGGACTGATGCACAAGACTAGGTCATCAATATCTAATGCGTGATCGCCCTGTCATCAGTTTGGGCTTAATGAACGGTACATAATGTATGTATGTAGCAATTGATTAGCATATGCTAGCACAGCCCTTCAGTCAGCTGTACATGTAGGCTTTTGGTCATGTGGGTACAGTATGTGGTTGGAGGGTGAATTCAACGCAATCACTTATTTTCCGAGTTTGTATACTCCTTAAGCACGCTTCCAACATCCTCATTGAAATTCCACACTGTGCTTATTTTTTGTCTCTTTCCATATTGTTGTGTGTGTTAAAACACAGATAAGTGAAGGAGACAGAAACAATGGGAGTTAACACCAACAAAAACCAACAAACACACACAGGTACACACAACGGTCCTCTGATCCCCCCCAGTTTAAGAATATTAAATGCGGCAATTAGGACCGAGCTGTGAAAGTGAGCGACTGTGTGTAACTTCCTGCAATTAGAGACTTGGCACTCTGTGTGAACTCTCCAAGGTGTCGGTGTTCATATCTCCTCCCTCCACCTGATCAGAAAGGCCCCACGCCGGAGTGAGGGAGGGAGGGAGGGAGGGCAGAGGCAGGAGAGACTCAAGGCTGTTCGCATGTGTTGTTTTTCCACTACGTGATCTCTATACCGATGTGGTTGGCATAAATTTTTGATGAACCATCGGCACATCCTCTCCTCTTGCTCTTTCCCTCCTCTCTCTTTCTCTCCCACACACACACACACACACACACACACACACACACACGCACACACATGCACACACACATATCTCAGCTTGCTCTCCTATGTGCTACTTTTCTATGCAGCATATCTGCAGCTTCACGGCCACTCGTCTGCTCCCCTCAAGCAGCTGAGAGGGCTATGGGCAGGTGATGTGTGTATCTGTGTCTGCTCTATCTTCGCCCTGACAGCCTCCACAATCTCCATGAAAGTTCTGTATATCAAATACAGCAAGTATATATCACATCATCCTTGTCACACTGCAGCATTCTTGGGTATAGGTAAACCAGCAGCAGCTACAGTAGCAGGTGAGGCTGGTGAAGGCAGAAATCGGAGGACTGGCTCCTTGTAAATCCATGGAATGAGGAACGGTATCAAACACGTGCGTTGAGCCTCTCCTCCGTTTCCAGCCTCCGCTGCTGCTGTCGCTCTCCCAGAGTCCAAAAAAGACCCTGATACTTGGCTCCGCCATCAAAACAAACAGCGTTGTCATTGGATATGTGCGCCAAGCAGCGTTTGGGGAACCAGCTCGCCAAGCGACACTTACCTGGAGTGCAGAGAGAGAGGAACAAAGTGTGACGCTTGGTGAAATAAAGAGCAACACATTAATTGAACTTTTTCTATTAAAGAGAGAAACCGGGGGGGATTTATGGAAGAGGACAGACGGGTTTATCCTTTTCGTGCTTGTAAATGCTGAGCATGCAATTACCCCTTATAATGGAGGCGTTGTGTCCAAATTGAAGCCATTAAAGTGATTTAACAGTGCGTGGATTGGGCCTGGCATTTGCGAGGATATGTACACATGGAGAGCTGTGGAATGGGTGTTCAATCACAGCGTTTTAGAGCCGCTAATGGCAGTATGTACGGCGTGGAGAACGCTGACCTGCCACTGTGCTGAACAACTCATTAAGGGCAGGCTTTGACGCCATTCTAGAATGTGTTGTTTGTTTGGTTGTTTTTAAAAAAATAAATAATGTATGTGTCATTTTAATCTGTTCTAATTGATTTTTAGTTTTTTGGGGGGGGTATTGGATTTTTTTTCTTTCTCCCTTTTTGTTTATTGATTTGTTTTGGGCCGGTTTTTTAGTTTTTCATAAAAAAAATTGTTTTAAAAAAAAAAAAAATATATATATAATCTGAAAATATTAAGATTTGTCTTATGATATTCGCCAACATAACATCAGAAGCCGCTTGTGTCCGCCATTTTGATTAAAGTGCAGTGTGTTCTCCTAGTGCAGTGAGGGACTTTGGGCACGGACCAGTAACACAGAAAGGAGGGCGTGCCTTTTGGGTCACGGTTCTGCTTCGGGACACTCCGAGACCAGATTTCGATCCGCCAGTCTCAGTACATTCTGGACTCCCCACTGAAATTCTGACTCTGTCAGTTGGACGAGACGCACCGTTCCGCATTCCATCCAAACACATAACTGAGCAAAGACGGGATCCATTTTGTATTTCCGGTGCTGGAGAGAGAGAGAGAGAATTTGGCAGAGTGACTGTGTTTTGGTTGCACTGGCAAGAGGAGAGATTTTTACGAGATGGCGTTTGGGTGTCGTAGAGCTGCTGTAAAGCACTGACTGAGGTACAGACGATTGTTAAACCTATGCAGCAACAATCCAAGCTGTGTTTCATCTTTTGCGTTTTAAGAAAAATAAACGGAACCGTTCCCGGAAGCTACGGATAAACAGCATCTCCGTTTCCCTTTGCCTGCCCTTCAACCTGGTGTGAATGACATTTCATGCATCTTATGTTGCCTTAAAGACACAAGAAGACAGTGCTGCTGAATGGTAGAGGGCACTTTCAATATCTCTCTGTTGTTCAATGGTGTGAAAGGCAGCGAGACTTTTCCTCTCTACTCCTCTACTTCTCTCTGTCTTTTTCTCTCTCTTTCTCTCTCCTACCACTCTTTCTTCTCCTGCTTCTCTCTCCTTTTCTCCCTCTCCCCCCATCTCCATATCTTTCCTTTTTTCCTTCTCTTCTTCCTCTCTTCCCTCTCCCCATGCCCTCCCCTGGTCTGATCTTCAGTACTGGAGTGAAGTGTGTCTGTGTACAGACAGACAGCCAACCAGGCAGGCAGGCAGGCAGACAGGCGGACGGGCAGGCAGGCGGACAGGCGGACGGACGGGCAGGCAGGCAGGCAGGCAGGCGTCCTGGGGAGAGCTAGTAAAGTGTTTTGCAGTCCTGTATTATCCTGGCGAGCACAGAGCCACTCATGCTTGGCCTTTTACTCTCCTCTGAAGTTCAGCCCTACATTAACAGAGGAGTTACTGGCCCTCCTAATGTATTCCTGATTTAATATTGTATCAAAAACAGAGCGAAAGGAGGAGGGGGAGGGAGGGAGAGAGGAAGGGGCATCGGGGGGTGGAAAATGTAAATAAAAGCCTTCAGAGGCTTTTGTGGCCGTGTGTTGTAGTTTGCTGATTAAATATCACGTGGTACATTGGTAATGCCCAGTGGAGCTTTTGAACCCTGGATGTGTGAACAATCCTGTTGGAGGCTTTGTGTTTGGGCTCTGTACCATAACTTCCTCTACTGGAACAATACCGGACAGGAAGACAGGAAGGCGCTTTACACACACACACACACACACACACACACACACACACACGCGCGCGCGCCTGTCTGTTATTAACTTTGTGGGGCTTTGGTGTGGAAATTCACTCCGTCCAAAAAAAGAGGAGACTGAGGAGGAGGAGAGGAGCCCATCTTTGAGATGTTTTTTTCTTTCTTTCTTTTTTGGGGGGGGGGTCTCCCCCTTTCTCATCTCCTCTTAAATCGCTTTCTCATTGGAGGGTCCTCTTTTTTTTTTTTTAGGTCAGGTTTTTTTTGGGTCGTTGGGGACATTTCTCCAGCATGTTATTGGTGTGCGCACCTCGCGAGGGACAACGGACGCCAGGACACACCCTAATTTTGGTTTCTCTCTCTCTTTCTTTCTTTTCTCCTCTCTCCTCTGTCCGTTCTCTCCGTCCTTGGCAAAGGAGAGACGCTGCTCCACAGAGCCTGCAAGAAGAACCAGGTAGAGACGCTGCTGCATATCCTGGCACTTCCTGGGACGGATGTCAACGTAAAAGGTAGGTCTCCTCACCCCTGCTCTCCCTCCTCTCTCTCTCTCTCTCTCTCTCTCTCTCTCTCTCCCTTCTCTCTCTTGCTCTTCCCTCTCTCCCTCCTCTCCCGCCACCTTCCCGTTCACTTTTAGGGCGCCGAGGTGCGATTTAACGTCGGTAAAAGCGAGGGAAGAAAAGAGGAGTGTGTGCGTCATCGTCGGTGTAACCTTTAGCTAAAATGCGAAGGGTGTGTCTTGGCGGCGCAGGGTGGGTTTGGGGCTATAGATTTATAGCCACTTTGCCAAGCGAAACGCACGCCCTCTGATATTTACAACAGCTGTTTTTACCCTTTTAGGGCACATATAATCACTATAATAACGCCTCCTCTTTAGTCCCTGTAAATATATAATGTATACGTTAACATTGTTTGAATTATTTTTCCTATTCTTAATCGCCGGGATGAGGGAGGGAGGGAGATAGGAGAATGGACGGGACAGAATGAAGGGATGGAAATGGAGAACGAGAGGGATGAATAGTTTGAGTTTAATCTTCATCCTGTGGCGACATGGAGCATAACTACGTCCCATAAGCTGAGGCCTCTCTGCTCTCTGAGACAGAAAACACACGAGTTTTGCCTGCGATATATATATTTTTCTTTTTCATGGAATAATATGCTACACCGCTTCCACACAATATAGATTCAGAGGGGCTTAGTTTGCCTTCAGATCGTCGATATAGATATGGAGAGAGAACTTTCTGTGTTTTGTAAGAAGTGAAGCTCGAGAAGTATTGATGGAGAAGGTTTGATTTTTGGAATTAAAGCGTCTGACGATATTAACGATGCAATGTGTCAATGTGCGTTCATGCTCGTCTCCAAGTCTTCATATCATGTTTTTCGCAAGTTACAAATATTAAAAAAAAAAGCTGATACTGGTACTAATGTCAATATTCTTTTAATGACTTGACTTTGCGTGTGTGTGTGTGTGTGTGTGTGTGTGTGTGTGTGTGTGTGTGTTATCCCTCAGACCATGCAGGCTGGACTCCCCTGCATGAAGCCTGTAACCATGGCAGCAGTGCGTGCGTAGAGGCCCTGCTGCTCCACTGCCCCGCCCCTCACCTGAACAGCCAGGTGGGCGGAGTCAGCCCCCTGCATGACGCGCTGCTCAACGGACACATGGACATCGCCAAGATGCTCCTGCAGCACGCTGGTCAGTCACACACACACACACACACACACACACACACACAGACACACACACACAAACCGTTGTCACTGGGCCTCAGAGGCCTAACAGTCCTATGCTTGCTGTCTCAAATCTAAATCATCTTTCCAATCTACCATCACCCCCCAACCACACACACACGCACACACACACACCCCCCACACACACATTCTCCTCTAAGCTTTCCCTCTCTTCGTCTCTGTGCTCCATTGCAGCGTCTGTCCAAGCCTATTACCCATCCTCTCATAAAATGTCTGTTAATGTCTTTCTGAAGAGATTAGAAGAGTCAGGTTCTGCCGCTTGTGAAATTCACACGCTGGTTTGTGGGAAAATCTGTCACAACAGAAATAGTGTGTGTGTCTGGGTGTTTGCTTGCCACATGCAATCGCTGTTTGGGAGCTTTGAAGTGAGTGTGACGTGTGTCAAAACGGAGGAGAGGATGACATAGCTGTGGTGGTGGGTGGGTGAGGGGGGCTAGACGTGTGTGTGTGTCTGTGTGCGTGTGTGTGTGTGTGTGTGTGTGTGTGTGTGTGTGTGTGTGTGTGTGTGTGTGTGTGTGTGTGTGTTGCCAGGGTAGACAGACAGCTTTGAACAAGACTCCCATGCTAGGTAGACGTTCTCCCAGCCGCCCTTGCCACTACTCTGCTCACTCTCCAGTTTGACTAATTATAGTTAATTTGATTCGGCTTTCCCATTAACACATGTACATATTCTGTCCTCAAAATAAATTAGATGGGGATTGTTTGGTCCCGGTGAGGAAACCGAAGAGTGAGGCGACAGGAGAGAAGGAGCAAATTAAAAGAGGTCAGAAGAAGAGGCTGTTTGTAAAATTAGAAGCGAATGAGAGAGAGAGAGAAGGGGAAAAGGAGGAAGAGAGGGGGGGAGATTGAGAGAGGCAGAGGGGATGAAAAGAGAGAGAGAGAGAGAGAGAGTGAGTGTGTAAATGAGGGCTGTCAGGGTAGCAGACATCTGTGTGTGTTTCTGTGTGTGTGTGTGTGTATGTGTCTGTCTGTCTGTCTGTCTGTCTGTCTGTCTGTCTGTCTGTCTGTCTGTCTGTCTGTCTGTCTGTCTGTCTGTCTAGGACACCTCAGTGTTGCTCCTGCAGGCCCAGGTCTGGGAGTGTCTGAGGGGGGTAGATGGAGCAGCAGTAATGAGAGCGTGCTCCTAATTTGACACGGCTCACTTTCCTTCTACGCTGGTATGTTTTATAACCTCGCGTAGTGTCTATGTCTTTACTCCTTGACTAGATGTAGATCTAGCCTTTACTGGTACAAACAAATTTCTGCAGGTCCCCAAGAACACACTAGCCTCCATCATTCTTGAATGGAAGAAGTTTGGAACCACCAAGACTCTTCCTATAGCTGGCCACCCGGCCAAACTGAGCAATAGGGAAAAAGGGCCATCATCAGGGAAGTAACCAAGAACCCAATGGTCAGTCTGACAGAGCTCCAGAGTAACTCTGTGGAGATGGGAGAACCTTCCAGAAGGACAGCCATCTCTACAGCACTCCACCAATCAGGCCTTTATGGTACAGTGGCCAGACGGAAGCCACTACTTAGTAAAAAGCACATGACAGCCCGCTTGGAGTTTGCCAAAAGGCACCTAAAGGACTCTCAGACCATGACAAACTATGGTCTGATAAAACCAAGATTGAATTATTTGGCCTGAATGCCAAGCGTCACTTCTGGAGGAAACCAGGCACCGCTCATCACCTGGCCAATACCATCCCTACGGTGAAGCATGGTGGTGGCAGCATCATGCTGTGGGGATTTTTTCCAGTGGCAGGGACTGGGAGACTAGTCAGGATTGAGGGAAAGATGAATGGAGCAAAGTACAGAGAGATTGATAAAAATCTTCTCCAGAGCGCTCAGGACCTCAGACTGGGACCCGATCGAAAATCTCTGGAGAGACCTGAAAATAGCTGTGCACCGACGCTCCCTATCCAACCTGACAGAGCTTGAGAGGATCTGCAAAGAAGAATGGGAGAAACTCCTCAAATACAACCAAGCTTGTAGCGTCATACCCAAGAAAACTTTAGGCTGTAATCGCTGCCAAAGGTGCTTCAACAAAGTACTGAGTAAAGGGTATGAATACTTATGTAAATGTCATATTTCAGTTTTTTATTATGGGGTATTGCGTGTGTATTGATGAGGGGGAAAAATAATGTAATCCATTTTAGAATATGGCTGTAACACAACAAAATGTGGAAAAAGTGAAGGGGTCTAAATACTTTCCGAATGGTGTGTGTGTGTGTGTGTGTGTGTGTGTGTGTGTGTGTGTGTGTGTGTGTGTGTGTGTGTGTGTGTGTGTGTGTGTGTGTGTGTGTGTGTACATACATATTCTAAAAAGGATTCAATTATTTTGTTCCCCTCATGTACACCTTTTCATGGTGGAGGTGGTGTAATGGTGTGGGGAATGTTTTCTTGGCACACTTTGGGCTTCTTAATTACCAATCAATCATCACTTGAACGCCACGGCCTATTTGAGTATTGTTGCTGACCATGCATTCAATTTACCCATCTTCTAATGGTTACTTCCAGCATGATGATGCATCATGTCACAAAGCAAAAGTCATCTCAAACGTCGTTTCATGAACATGACAATGAGTTCAGTGGTCTTCAGTGGCCTTCCTAGTCACCAGATCTGAATCCAATAGAACTCCTTTGGGATTGGTAGAACGAGAGATTCACAGTTTGAAAGTGCACCTGAAAAATCTGCAGGAATTTGCGTGATGCAATCATGTCATCATGGACCAGAATCTCAAAGGAATGTTCCCAACATCTTGTGGAATCAATGCCACAAAGAATTTAGGCTGTTTTTAGAGCAAAGGGAGGCCCTACCTAGTATTAGTTTAGTGTTCCTAATAAAGTGTTGACTGAGTGTGTGTGTATTTATATACACAATACATAATCTATACATATGTATGCATAAACAAAAACAAAATACAATATAGACAATATAAACTGACATTTAGGCATTGATAAAGAAACATCTACGTTGCTGTGTGCTAAGCTAACTTTCCTCCAGGTCCAGGATACACCCACCCACCCCCCCCCACCATTCTCTCCCTCTGCTGTGTTGTTATTTCCTGCAGCCAGGCTGAGCTGCCAGGCCATGGTCAGAGAAGGCAGCACTGACACTGGCAAACTGGCAAGGCCTTTCTATAGGAGGCTTCTCCCCCATAATAATCACCCTGGTCGGAGGCCACTAGGAGGGGAGGGAGGGAGGGAGGCTGGTGGAGGGGGTGGGGAGGAACGGATGGCCCCCACCCTCGACCCTGGGGTGCTGGCAGAGAAAGCATGCCATGGCTGAGGGCAAGGCTTCCCCTCCCTATTCTGCTCAAGGCTGGCCCGCACGACCCTGTCTGTTTGTGTGTGTGTGTGTGTGTGCGCGCGTGTGCCCGCTCTGTGTGTATGTGTATGCGAGTGTGTGTGTGTGCCTGCTCCGTATGTGTGTGTGTGCCTGCTCCGTGTGTGTGTGTGTGTGTGCTTGCTCCGTGTGTGTGTGCCCACGCCCCGTGCCCCCTCCTCGGCTGGCTGGGAGTGTTTAATTTTGCAGGATGGCCAGAGCGTTCCTGATTGGAATGGAAAATGACCTGGAGCCCTGGCTCAGCCCCTGTGCGGAGGCGTGGAGCAGGAAGAAAAGAGCCTTCAAGCTGTCACTATCCACTCTGCTCCCCTAATCTCTAATGACGTTGGCTCAATACAGCCGCCTGTGTTAGTAGGCAGACCCAGTCCGCTTAGATGCCCCCCAAAATCCAGTCTCTTTTTAGGCCCGGCAACAACACAACTGCAAAGTTGTTCAGGTTGGGCCTTTTACACCTAGGTCAGTCACAGTGAAGTGTGTGTGTGTGTGTGTGTGTGTGTGTGTGTGTGTGTGTGTGTGTGTGTGTGTGTGTGTGTGTGTGTGTGTGTGTGTGTGTGTGTGTGTGTGTGTGTGTGTGTGTGTGTGTGTGTGTGTGTGTGTGTGTGTGTGTGTGTGTGTGTGTGTGTGTGTGTGTGTGTGTGTGTGTACTTTTTCCCAGTCCTCTTCTCTATTAGAGCAGTTGCAAAACTGTTTAATTGAGGACAGTGAGAGTTACACGTCTCTTCCGCTGTTGTTTGTTTGTGTTCGTGACACCAGGCACATTCATCAGCTCTGCTGCCTGCTCCCGCCCTCTCTCTCCCACTCCCCCTCTCCACATCTCCCACCCTCTCTCTCCCCCCTCCCCCTCTCCCTCTCCACGTCTACCGCCCTCTCCACCTCTCCCTCTCTCCGCCCTGCTCCCCCTCTCTCCCCAGCCAATCCCTCCGAGTTTTACTGAATTAATGTGTGTGGAGCTGAAAGGCGTCATCAGTTTGGCGGTACAGGAAACAACACGGTCCCCTCAGACTACTGCGGGCGCTGGAGTGTCACACATTCAGTCAGGCAGAGCTGCAGACACCCGCACGCGCGTGCTGGGGTCCTTCTCTGCTTTTCAAAATGGCGAATAGATGGTGCATTGCTCAGGGTGTGCTCAGTCGTTCTGTTTATCCCTACTGAGACTTGAACCAGCAACCCTCTGGAGATGAGCACCGTCGTGCATCAGAAGGGCCTTTTCCTCTAACTTTATCCTCCTTCCTCTCCCTCCTTTTCTGTTTTGTGAGGTGTTTGTCAGGATTGAGACCGCTGTGTCCCTCAAGAGTACTGCAATGTCTACACCATATACTGTACTGTACTCATCTGTCTCTGTCTCTCTCTCTCTCTTTCTCTCTATCCATCTCTACTTTCTCTCTCTCTATCTCTCTCTATCCATCTCTGCTCTCCCTCTCTGACTGTCACCCCCCCTCTCTCTCTCTATCCATCTCTACTCCCTCTCTCTCTCTCCATCTCTGCTCTCTCTGCTCTCTTTCTCTCTCTCTCTCTACTCTCTCTCTCTCTGTCTGATGGAGTAGAGGAAGAGTGTAGTCTCTCAGTCCCCACTCAGAACACTATTTGTATTGAGACCCCTACCCACTCCACTCTTTGTCCTGTGCTCTCAAGGCTGTGAGTGTGAGAGCTGCTATTTATTCCAAGGATGTGCTTACATACTTCAGTCTGTGGTGTGTTTTGGTCCTGAAGGTTTCTGGCACCCCCCCCCCATCTACCACCACTGCACCCCCTCACCTCCCTGTCTAACACTTTTCTTTTATTACCACTGGCCTTGCTGTGTTTCAGTGTTTTAGTGGGTATCATGGCGGGGGGGGTCTTTTAGAAGAGAGAGAGTAGCACAGGCCAAGGAACTCCTCTGCTCTCCTACATGTGTCTTTTCTATTCTCCCAAAGGCCCAGTAACATTTCTCTCTCTCTCTCTCTCTCTCTCTCTCTCTCTCTCTCTCTCTCTCTCTCTCTCTCTCTCTCTCTCTCTCAGAAAGAGAGAAGTTGTTTAAATCCACATGCAGTGATCCGATTAGAGTTTTGTACTGTATAGCAAGGGGAGGCTGGGGGAGGTAGAAATCGGAGGACGGGCTCATTCTATACCATTGGAACAGAATGAGGAACAGTATCAGACACTGTTGTACAGTAGCTGATTGAGTAGCCTAGTATAGGTCTTACTGTACCTTTCCCCATTGGTCCACTGTTGAGACCAACCCACTGTCTGACTACAGTCATGTGACTAGTCGGGTTGGGCGATATCCACATGTCCTTAGTCACGATATTACTATTAAAATATCATGATATGTGATAACATGGTTCATTGCTGAAGTATGGTAGATATGCCACCCATAGAGGGTACGGGTGGTGTTGTAAATGGTCTGGTGAAACAGAAGAGACATGTTTTCAATGCTAGATGCGCTTTACCTTGCATAAGACAGACACTGCACTTATAGTTAGTACATAGCTGGTGTTTTAAGCCCTTTTACAGACTGTTGTCAATAAAAGAACAATATCACGACATGGTCCAAATATCATGACATGCTCCAAGTATCACAAATTCCTATTCAATGACACTAAAGCGTCTCGCTGTCGATTGTTGAACATTGTCCTAAGGACAGCATTGCTCACTGGTCCTGCAGTGTCATGGCGGCCGTGTGTGTGTGTGTGTGTGTGTGTGTGTGTGTGTGTGTGTGCGTGCGATGTGTGTGTGTGAGCAATGCGTGTGTGCGTCCGTCCGTCTGCGCGACGTGTGTGTGGCAGGTGTACCTGTGGGGCTGATGCCCACTCTCACCGGTCTACTCTGTGGTTTCAGGGGATTACACCGTGGCCATGCCCCCCTCCAGCCTCTAATCTGCCTGTAATCTCTGTCTGCCCAGGCCGCTGTGTGGGTGAGCACCCTGCAGGCCAGAGAGCACTCATTATCTCCGCAAACACACAACCCTATTGGCCTAGAGATACACCCCTGAAGAGAAGGGCACACTTCAGGGGGACGTGTGGATCGTTGGGACACAGAGCCGGTCTCCTGTCTTCCATGCGCAGTGCTTTGGAGAGAGAACCGACAGGATTAACCACAGACCCGGTATGCTGCCTCCATATTGCTTAGGCCCATCCTGTTGTTTTAGATCTATGTGTGTGTGTGTCAAGTAGAGGAGACAAGGAAAGGAGTCTGCTTTAGAATATTTGGATGTGTAGGCTACTGTATGTTCTTTGTTTTCTGTGGTCAGATGACTCTCTGGTATTGTGAGTGTGTGAGTGTGTGTGTTGATGCCTCTGGCCTCAGTTGACACATTCTATGCGTCTGTGTCAGGCGGAAGGGGAAAGAGAGACGGGGATGTTTACTGTGTTGCTGCATCCCTGCCTGTCTGCCTCTGCTCTCACTCCAGACTAGAGAGAGAGAGAGAGAGAGAGAGAGAGAGAGAGAGAGAGAGAGAGAGAGAGAGAGAGAGAGAGAGGGGGATGGAGCAAGCCCTCCCCTCCTCCACTCTCCTCTCGCTTTTAGATTTCTTGTCTTTGCCTGCCCTCTAAAGGCTAGAGGGCTGGCTGCTCCAGTGTGAACTGTGTGTGTGTGTGTCTGTGTGTGTCTGTGTGTGTGTGTGTGTGTGTGTGTGTCTGTGTGTGTGTGTGTCAGTCAGGCTGCATCTAGCTAGTGCAGGCAGCGGTAGCATTCGCAAGGCGTGTGAATTCCCTCTCTCTGCTCCCTCAGAGTGCAAGCCTGAGCATACACACACACACACACACACACACACACAGAAGCGTAATTACCCTTCCTCACGTAATCCCCCAGGTGTTTTATTTATCTCCAGAGCAGCATATCTGACACGTTGTGCCAATACCTGGACTCACTTCAATCACTCTCCGTGATGCAGCAGCCAATATCATACCAAGCCCTGGCCACTCACAACCCCTGTGTGTGTGTGTGTGTGTGTGTGTGTGTGTGTGTGTGTGTGTGTGTGTGTGTGTGTGTGTGTGTGTGTGTGTGTGTGTATATGTGTGTATGTACATGTGTGTGTTTATGTCTGTGTGTGTGTACGAGCGCGCGTGCGTGTGAGTGCGTGTGTGTGTGCCGGGACTAGAGGTGTGAGGTAAAGCACTGACAGCTGTGTATTTCATGGACCATTGTGAAGAGTAGGCAGCCGCTGGTTCCAGGGTCCACTGGGAGGGAGATCTACTCGCTGTTTGCATTCATCATGTTCTACTGGTGACCATATATGCAGGGGGGGAGAGGGGGAGAGAGACTGGCAGACAGGGGGAGAGAGCTAGAGAATAGGGGGGGGGGGCATACAGGCAGACAGGAGTGAAGAGAGGGAAACAGGCTAAGATGGACAGACGGACAGGCAGAGTTCCACTGCATCGCCCCCCACACCATCCCCCGTCTCTCTGTGCCTGTGTCAGGCAGTTTGACATGACGGCTCCACAGAAGGGACCACATCAGGCCCACCACCAGCCTCTACTCTGCCTCTGCCTCCCCCGGCCTTCCCTCTGCCTTCCCCCTAGCCTTCCCTCTGCCTTCCCCCTAGCCTTCCCTCTGCCCCTCCCGGCCTTCCCTCTGCCCCCCCCGGCCTTCTCTCTGCCCCCCCCGGCCTTCCCTCTGCCCCCCCCGGCCTACCCTCTGCCCCCCCCGGCCTTCCCTCTGCCCCTCCCGGCCTTCCCCCTGCCTCCCCCCTAGCTTCTCGTCTGCCTCTCCTGTCCTCTGCCTCCTTTTAACGGTGCTATCGTAAGATAATACTACTGAGAGAGAATGGACATGAAACCAAATCTAGTCTTTTTACATCTGTAAATAAAGAAGAAATTAAAGATGAAAAGATGCATCATTTGGAAAATGTGACACTTCAGGTGTGCCTGTGTTGTATTGACTGAAGAGAGAAATTATTTCCTTTTTGGAGAGTTCTTCCAAAGCCTACTTCTCAAAGGGCTGAGAGAGAGAGAGAGAGAGAGAGAACACAACCCAAGGTTGCACCCCGTCACAGAAAAGACCCAGAGGTGTAGCATTGTGAATAAAAACATCTTACTTAAAAAAAAAAAAGCTTGTCTTCAAGGTCCACTTTGCTTTTGTCTACTTGGCAAAACAGTTTTTCCTCTGCTGTTGGAGTTGATGTTCATCCTTCAGCTCCCCGAAGGCCGTGGCTGAGCTCTGACCTCACACACTCCACAAGCACTCCTGCTCAATGGCTTTAATGGCAAGGCCTAATCAGCATGGAGTGTTTGGATATTGTGACCTGCTGTGAGGAACTTTTCTCCCTATCCATCTCTACTCTCTCTCACTCTATCCATCTCTACTCTGTCTATCTCTTTCTCTATCCATCTCTCTCTATTTATCTCTCTCTCTCTATCCATCTCTACTCTCACACTCTATCTTTTTCTTTATCCATCTCTCTCTCTCTCTCTCTCTCTCTCTCTCCCCCTCTCTCTCCCCCAAGCTGCTTTGATCAAATCTGTGGCTCTTCCGTCCTTGACTGCTGCTCCGACGCTGACCTCTCCGTTGTACATTCCCCCGCTAATGTGAAAGTGTATGTAGATTAACGCCACAATTTATGCAGATTGACTTTTTGCCGCTCGAGCTTGAAGCACTCAGAGGTAGCCGAGCACTGACCTCCCTCTCTCTGGTCCCCGATGACGCGCCATTTCACACAGGTGCTCAGAGCAGCGGAGTCGGCTCGCTGTTGTAAAGAAACACTTGATAGTTTGCGAGGTCCCCACCTCGAGTCATAATGGCAGTGATGGCAGAGGCGGTCTTAAAGGGACATTGCTCGGAGTGCTGATTGCAGTAGTTGTTTTGAATAGGCGATTTTTCTTTTTGATTTGAAAATGACACATAAACAAACAAGCAGTTGTCCTTCCTGGATTTAGACATCATGTTTCGCAAGCCTCTTTTTTCTTTTTAAGTGAAAGCCGGCAGCTTTCCAGCCTGCGCGCTCTCCCTGTCGTCAGAGAGCCGTCACCCAGCCCACAAGTGGCAAGCAGCATAGCGGAGGTTGAACAGTCAAGTGCCATCAAGCGCTGTCTGCTATAGAAATAGGCCGTGTAAAAGCAAACAAAGGACTCACACTTGACTCACACAGCCTACTCCTACAGGCCACGTGTGTTTTGGCTTTTCTTCCACACGGACAAAAGAGAAAGTTAGAATGTAGACGGAGGAAAATGTCAACATTTTAACTGGACTTGTGATAATAAGAGAATGACAGTTTGCGTTGATCGGATTTCCTGAACATGTTCTGTCAGAGGAACTAACGGGAGGGTATGAGGGGTTGAAATCGAACGGGATGTTTGTGTGCGAGTGGTTTACATCATGATGGATGATGGAATTATGGAATTATCCATCAATATAATAATAACAATGGATAATTCCATTCCCGAGCGTTATTCTGCATCACCCTGCTCTCCTGTTGATGGCCATGAACTCATTGGCAGTGAAGTCGTACTCTTAAGTTACATGCTGTATGAATGTGGAGTAGCTCCACTGTTTTCTGTCCGGTCTCCTACTCAGATAATGGCGTTGTTTGCATGTTTTACATTACCTTGTTTAACTGTGGTCTTCTTCTGTCCCCTCATGCCTCTCCTGGTTTGATGTTAACTCTGTCTGCAGTGTTGCATAAGCATGCTACAATGTAACTACGACACCCTGCAGGATACAGGCAGGGGAGGCTGGCGGACTTAGAAATCGGAGGACGGACTCATTGTGATGCATGGAACGGGAGGAGGAATGGTATCAAACCCGTCCTCCGATTTCTACCTCCACCAGCCTCCCCTGGCCTACAGCGTTACAGTCCTTTTACACAAACACCATGTGACCCTTGAGTCAGCCAGTTAATGGTGTCAGCATACGTTAGCAGAGCAGTGAGATAAAGTCCTGCCTCAGTCGCCCTGGGGGTAAACAGCTGGTGTGTGTGTGTGTGTGTGTGTGTGTGTGTGTGTGTGTGTGTGTGTGTGTGTGTGTGTGTGTGTGTGTGTGTGTGTGTGTGTGTGTGTGTGTGTGTGTGTGTGTGTGTGTGTGTGTGTTCGTTCATGCACTATTTATATCTATTGCAATGTCCTCTCATTGACCCATGCAATTTCTCTTCCGCCTTATTTGATAATGTTGCTGCTCAACTTGGCTGCTTGTCAGCGTGGTGTGCGCCATGGTATTATCACTGATACTCAGCTGGCTGGATGCTTGGCTCTGATTAGCCCCAACCTCTCAGACCACAAGCTCACATTTATGACAAGGCCGTGGAACATTCCATTCCATATTACCCCCCGTATTCACAAGATGGTCTTGAGATGATAAATTAAATATTCTGACACAATTTGTCGACCCAAAATTGGAAAAAGGGGAGGGAGGGGTGCTTTGAAGTGGACCTCAGTTACTGCTGTACACTGTGTTGAACTCCCTCTCCCTCCCTACAGGCTCCGCCCTGCTGCAGCAGAGGGACGGGCAAGGCCGCACGGCGATGGACCTGGTCACCGCGGTGACGCTGAGGGAGGAGCTCCGCCGCAGCGCCCTGGCGGGAGACTTGGCCCTTGAGGCCCAGGGGTCAGAGGTCAGGGACCTGCCCTTCCTGGAGGTCTGCTCCTGCCTTCTAGCCTGGCTGCTGGCCTGCTACCTGAAGGAGAGGGGGGCGCCCATCCTCTCCCTCCAGGCCCAGGACCAGCCTCTCTCCCTGGGGGTGAGGCTGGCCAGAGCCCTGGAGGCCCACCCGGCCCAGAAGGTGGCGGAGGGCTGGGGAGACCCACGGCTGGTGAGCCTGTTGGAGGACTTGGAGACCGTGCTGGGGGTGGGGAGGTACCTGGCACAGGTGTGCCCCGCTGTGAGGGAGTGCCAGGGCCCACGCACACGCTTTCTTATCAGCCTGCTGGAGAGGCTAGCTGGAGCAGCGTCTCTCGCATACACACTCTGACCTAAAGGCGCTCTCTCTCACACACACACACACACACACACACACACACACACACACACACACACACACACACACAAAGGCTGATGGGCCACTACTGGACTTTGTATGACTGACAAACACTAAGGCACATAGGAAAGTTGTCACTGCTCTTGTTGTTTTTGCAAAAACGTTATCAGTTGTTAAAAGTTAATAACATATATTTTGAATAAAGATATTTTTTACTGAGACTTTGTTTCTAATTGGAGCTTTTGAAACTATTTATTTCTATGTCTATGGGTGGGAGGGGGCACAGCCAAGACAGAGGGAGGGAGGGAGGGGGCACAGCCAGGACAGAGGGAGGGATGGGGCACAGTCAGGACGGGGGGGGCACAGCCAGGACAGAGGGAGGGAGGGAGGGGGCACAGTTAGGATGGGGGAGGGGAGGGGGGCACAGCCAGGACAGAGGGAGGGAGGGAGCACAGCCAGGACAGAGATGGAGTGCCCTCATCTGGGGGCCATGTGGGGGTAAGAGAAAGACCAGCCCACCTCTGGCTGCCCAGGGGACTACGCCCGGGGTGGGGGGCACAGCCAAGCCACACAGACAACAGTGAGGGATGAGCCGTTTCCTGATAACTGGAACTTCAATGGAGAGGGGGCTAACACTGTGGGGTGGAGAGGGAGGTGGAGAGAGGGGGCTTACAAGAATGGACATGCACTGTGAGGTGGGGGTGGTGGATTTCGGTGGGGGGCATTGGAACCTGAGATGTGGGGATCATCTGTGTCTGTCTGAGGAGAGGATAGATGATGAACAGAGAGTGTGAGTGTGAGTGTGAGTGTGAGTGTGTGTGTGTGTGTGTGTGTGTGTGTGTGTGTGTGTGTATGTGTGTGTGTGAGAGTTGTAGTTTGTGGTGTCTTGCAGCAGGGGGGTGATGGAGGGCGTTCAGACATTAGAGAGACTCCCAGACTAATAAATGATCTGGTCAGAGTCGTCACATGGGGTCTAAAAGGACTGTGTGGGGTAACTAACACACACACACACACACACACACACACACACACACACACACACACACACACACACACACACACACACACACAGACACACCTGTGGCTGGCTATGTATTGGTAAAGCTCAAAGGAAAAACTTCATTCACAACCAGGTCATTAACCACAAGTGAGGCAATGAAGAGAAACGTCTAAGATGATAAAAAATATGTAATCTTTTTGCACATTTTTCAAAATAATTGACATACATCAGGTGCATCGATTGGCTGTACCCGATTTACATGTTTTCTCACAACTTTCCACCTCCTGCCCCACCCACCCCCAAATCCCCATCCCGGTCCTTGAACCCCATTGGCCGGGACAAGGAACGTGAAGATGATGTCACAGGCAACACTGCAGGCAAAAAGACCTCAGAGAGAAAGGACAGGCATACACCTTTACAAGATCATAAACATCAGACCGGCATTTACAAGCATACTGTATAAAATACAAACATGAATACACAAGTACAACTATGTACATCATTCAGAAGAAAAATAAATAAATAAATAAATCGAGGTTCAAACTTGTGCAAATGAAAGCGCCTTTTTTACCTTTACATCTGTCAGATACATTCTGTTTAATAGAGTTTATTTTTCTATATCATCAGAAAAATCACTTTGGTTTGTCATACATAGCCAATACATTTTCTTCTCTTAAAAAATAAATGAAATAAAACAAGATCATTTGGATGCAAGATCACAGACAATATATCCACCACGAATTACTGTAAATTATACCAAGTGCAGTAGACACGTACATATTCTACTTTTCAACATGTCCCTTCAGGCAGTATAAAGAGATCCTTCTAGAGTCAGTGAGGATGATATAATCCGTCTATGTCTTTCTCATGGGGGAACATGAGAATGTCTTTCAAGCGGATTCTTCAAAACAAACAGAATCGATGTCCCTCCATAGTGACAGGTCTGCGCTCGCTGAAAGTTTAAGGATGGAGGGAGAGGGAGAGGGTGATGCGGAGGAGGAGGAGGAGGAGTGTAGGGCTTCTCAGATGTAGCCTACGCTGTGATCTTTCAACAGATGCTCCGGGACAGACCCAGGAGACTCTCCCCTCAGACAGGGTCACAACCCCGCTCACTGACGAATGAGAGAGGGAGAGGGATGATAGGGAGGACTTCACACACACACACACACACACACACACACATGTGCACGCGCATGCACACGCACACGCACACACACATACACACACACGCACACACACACACACACACGCACACACACACACACGTACACACACACACACACACAAGTACACACAGACACACACACACACACAGGCCCTGGCCTCAGTCCCCTAAGCGACTTGTCTTGTCACACAGCGGCTGGCTGCTCATCTCTCCACCACCAAACACAGCATCTGGCCCTTCAAGTTCAGAGTCACATCCACATCACTCTCCTCAGCCAGAAGAGGCTGACACACACACACACTCACACACATACACACGCACACACACACACACACACACACACACACACACACACACACACACACACACACACATACCCTAACAAACCCTAACACACTTTAACACAAATGCACACACACAGTACACACAATATACTGTGCATAACCACACACTAGGACACACAACATAATTGTTTGTTTGCTTACATAAACATGTGTTACTGTATTTCTTACACACACACACACACACACACACACACACACACACACACACACACACACACATACCCTCAAACACTCGTCTGTTGAAAGAGAGATCAAAGTTGAGCTGTGGGCACAGGAGGTGGGGCAGATGGAGAGGGCGGCCAGCCTGGGGCATAGCGACAGTGTGTGTGTGTGTGTGTGTGTGTGTGTGTGTGTGTGTGTGTGTGTGTGTGTGTGCCCACTGAGGCAACACATGTGGAGATGAGAGGAGAGGAGACCAGCCTTTCAAACAAGATTAGGCCAGTGGCTGCCTAAGGCCTGCCTGGTGATTCTGTCTGCACAGGGTGACATCTACATTAGCTCAGTGGCACAGCAGCAACAGCAAGCCACACACACACACACACACACACACACACACACACACACACTTGCTCGCCTGCCTCTACTGCAGAGAAGGGACAGGGGGTTAGACGCACACGTTTGGGGTAAAACAACACTTACCCTATCTGTCCTGCTGCTGCTGATGAGG
>NC_139661.1:16824170-16831670 GCF_951799395.1 Argentina silus
CTGGGCCTGGTACCCCTGGGTCCTGACCACGGGGCATTAGATCAGACTGATACTCCAGACCACGGGGTAATAGATCAGACTGATACTCCAGACAACGGGATATTAGATCAGACTGATACTCCAGACCACAGGGCATTAGATCAGACTGATACTCCAGACCACAGGGTATTAGATAAGGCTCATATATACACCTTGCACCTAGACACCTAGTTACACAGCCAAATATATCCTACATCACCTTATGGCATCTGTTACCTGATGCTAACTTTATACTGTTGCCCACAGTCAGGGCCAGATACTGCAGACCACAGATTATTAGATAAGCCTGATATAGACACCTGGCCTTGCCATGGACTAATTACACAGCTAAATACCTTACAGAACCTTATAGCATGTGTTACCTGATGCAAACAAGGACAGGGCCTTAGAGAGGGCTGGTGTTGACAACTGGCCTTGCTGTGGGCTGGTTACAAAGCCAAATACATCACAATTACGTTACATCAGCTTGTGCTAGCCTGGTTTAACCTGATGTTATCTTTATACTGCAGACCACAGTAATTATATGCCTGTTACCATACCATTACCTTACAGCACCTTGTGCTAGCCTCTGTTACCAGATGTTACCAGACAGGGCTGATGTGCATACAGCAGACCACAGGCATTAGATAGCGTTATACAGTACCCTACCATTCCCTGTTAGCATTTGTTACCTGATGCTAACTCTACGCAGCTGTCCTTGCCTTTCTCTGTAACCTTGACACCCTGCGCAACCTTGTCATACGCTACACTATCATGTCATCATCCAGGGGAGCTTTGATATACGGCTTCCTGTCTCCGATGACAGCGGCATTCACAGATCATCGTCAAGGTCAGAAGTTGCTTGTAAACTGTCTTCAAAAGTGTGTGTAAAACTGAATCTAATACCTCTGTGTGTCTGTTTTTCAGATGAAGGTTTGACTTTGACGTTCAGTATTTGCATCCCTCAGTTTTTGAAAACTTTTTGTTTGTGTGCAACGGTTTATACAGTAGTGAAGGAGAGAAGAGAGTTACACCGTCACGTTTGAATGCATTGTTTGTGTGTTTGTTTGTTTGTTTGTTTGTCTCTTGATCTATGCCTCTGTGACCCAGGCAGCACTCAGAGAGAGTTAACATAAGACCCGTCTAATGTGTTCTGACATTGCCTGACTTGAAAAGAAAACAACTTTAAAAATGAATGAGTTTATTAATTTTCCATCATTAGAGCTGTATTCATAATGAATGTGTGTGTGTGTGTGTGTGTGTGTGTGTGTGTGTGTGTGTGTGTGTGTGTGTGTGTGTGTGCGTGTGTGTCTGAAAGAGGGCACAGGTGTGTCTGAGTTGGCGCATTTATTAAAAAGTGTGTTTTATTCATGATGACGTCAGAGGTGTCTCACGGAAACAAAATGCAGCGGATCGACTGGCTCTGTCGTCCTCCACTGTGTCTCTCTAGTCACAGACTTGGCCACAAGTTGCTGTGATGCTGTGTGTGTGTGTGTGTGTGTGTGTGTGTGTGTGTGTGTGTGTGTGTGTGTGTGTGTGTGTGTGTGTGTGAGTCCTCCTATCTGTGTGTGTGTGTGTGTGTGCGTTTGTGTGTGTGTGTGTGCATGCTTGCGTGCGCGCTTGCGTGTGTGTGTGTGTATGTGTGTGTGTTTGTGTCTGGAGCCTGGTATTTACTAGAGACACAGGGCCTGTATATCTGTCTGTCATCCTACTGTCTCTGCTCCAATGTCTGTCAAAGAGCCTAAGTACTCTAAGCAGTGTTGAGGGAACTCATATAAACCCAAGCCTTTGAGGCTCCTGTTCTGGGCTGGGCTTTATCTGGTCTGACACAGTACTTTACTGAACGTCCTGAATAAGCCTTAGTGTTGTGACTAACCACAGACGTCTCACTGCATTCAGAAGAGCCATCCAATATCAAACAACAGTGATCCAAGTGAACCCAACGGCATTGTGAGGTCATCACAGTGCAACCGTGTACAGTGCACAGTGCACAGTGCAACCCCTTTATGGACAGAGACACTGATGTCATCAACATGAGGCCTACAGTACACCAGCAAGCCATGCGCAGCAGAGTAGATTACAGTACATAAACATCCCCTTGTCCTGTAGCTGGGGGGCATGTGGTGCGCTGCTCTGCTCTCTCTGAAACAGATCATTTAGTCCAATCTAAAGCATATGGCACTGTGCCACTCAACAGCAGGATCTGACAGGGTTCAGGATGAAGTCAGAGGAACACTGTATTTTATATGGGAGACAAATTGCGTCGCGCACAGCCGGGTGTGTTGTACTTGAAAGCCCGGTGTCTCTGTGTGAGGGAGAAACTTCCTGATGTCAATTAATTCTCGAAGGCTTTTATAGACATGAGATGTAGAGGGTTTATTCTGCTGGTGGCAGGAGTTACGTGTGTGTGTGTGTGTGTTTGTGTGTGTTTGTGTGTGTGTGTGTGTGTGTTTGTGTGTGTGTGTGTGTGTGTTTGTGAGTGTTTGCTCTGTGCGCTTTGTGTGTGTGCGTGCATGCTTGTGTGTGTGTGTTGACCTGTCAGCTGTGTGTTGATCAGTGCACCACTGAGAGTACCTGTGTTTAAGTATCTGGAGCAGGTATCCCTATGGGGGGGTCGCATCACGAGAACGACACAGAGGAAGCGCTCGTTAGGAAGTTGTGAGCTTTGTAAGAGTGTGTAAAGGAGAGACAACCTACAGTGACACTAGAAAAAGCCTGACTGACACACACACACACACACACAGACACACACACACACACACACACACACACACACACACACACACACACACACACACACAAGGCAGGTTAATAACACCAGAGCTGGGAATAACAGGCTGCTGCAAATATGGTGAATTCATTTTGGCACATCTTTAAATATTAAACATAGATGTGCTTATCCTACTTCCTTATATGTCATCTCCCTGCTTCCATTTCTCTGATGACGTTAGTTCTACAGACGAGAACTGGGGTGATATGATACTGGGTGAGGAAACTTCTACAAAGACAGTTTGTTCTCTACAAAGACAGTTTGTTCTCCATTGACCCAAGGCCTTGAGCTAAACAATGGGAAGGTCACTATGGACTGATACCTGGCCTGCATACGGCATACAGTACAGTACATAGAGGATATGGAGACTTTCACACTGTCTAACCGTAACCCAGTTGAAAAGGTGATAAACTTACTCCTCGGAAGTTGAAATACCCCCCCCCCCCCACCACCACCACCACCACCCCGCCATCGGATTGCTAGGTTTTTCCTGTGGCGTAGCTGGTTTCCATCGGGGTAATTCGGACGGCGGTCACGTGTGTTGGCCATTCAGAGGTCGCGGGTTCGAGACTGGTGTGAGCCACTCGGAGTGCAAGGACAGTTTGTAACTTCATATGACAGTATTCATATTCAGAGATACATCATAAATGTGGTTAATATGACAGCTATAATATAGTGAAGCCAGAATGAGTCTGAACCGCCGGTGCTGCAGTGCACTGCTGTGCTTAAATTGCACCTGTTTCTGTGCGCAGCAACAGTAAAAATGAAATGTCATATAAAACGTGACAGGATGCTAATATAGAGCTCCCAGAGGGAAACTGAAACAGTTCTTGTTGATTTTGTAACGGCAGACAACCCAGCTCACCTCCCTTCGCTGCCACGGAAACACACAGTAAACATTCAAGCTGGGAAACACTTTTAAAATGCTTTAAGGGTGACACCATTTCCAACCCGACTTTGAATTAGCAAAGGTACAATGACACACACACACACACACACACACACACACACACACACACACACACACACACACACTCACATATAAGTGAGGAATAGGAAAAAAAATGCATTTTGAAATGCATTTGACTATGTCGTTTTTCTTAGGTGCTACTGGCAGCGTTAAACCAGAGTGCCTTCACAAACGTATCATAAATGAATACATTCATAAGCCTACAGCAAACAATAAGTCTAACCATGTCCAAGCCCCAGCCCTACAGCAGATGCCCCAGCCTGACCATGTCCAAACCCCCCAGGCCTAGAGGAGGCCCCAGCCTGACCATGTCCAAACCCCCCAGGCCTAGAGGTTAGGCCCAGCCTGACCATGTCCAAACCCCCCAGGCCTAGAGGAGGCCCCAGCCTGACCATGTCCAAACCCCTCAGGCCTAGAGGTTAGGCCCAGCCTGACCATGTCCAAGCCCCCCAGGCCTAGAGGTTAGGCCCAGCCTGACCATGTCCAAACCCCCCAGGCCTAGAGGTTAGGCCCAGCCTGACCATGTCCAAGCCCCCCAGGCCTAGAGGAGGTCCCAGCCTGACCATGTCCAAATCCCTCAGGCCTAGATCTTAGGCCCAGCCTGACCATGTCCTAGCCCCCCAGGCCTAGAGGAGGTCCCAGCCTGACCATGTCCTAGCCCCCCAGGCCTAGATGAGGTCCCAGCCTGACCATGTCCTAGCCCCCCAGGCCTAGAGGAGGTCCCAGCCTGACCATGTCCAAGCCCCCCAGGCCTAGAGGGGTTCCCAGCCTGACCATGTCCAAGCCCCTCAGCCCTAGATCAGAGGCCTCTGTTCTATTAGGATATAGTTCAGCATGAACCTGCGACCAGCTAGAGAGATATCACTGTGCATTTGGCACCTCGCCAGAGCAACATGAAAGAGGCAGATGTTTCGTTTTGAAGCTGCAGTTTTAATACATTATTTATTTCACAAGTAATCCTTGGGTGAATATGGAGAATACATCTCTTTCTTCCCTCCCTCTCTTCCCTCCCTCTCTTTTCATAACCACATAAATATCTGTTTAACCGGGCGCCCTGATGCTCCGCACGTTCTCCCCCCCCAAGCCCCCCACCACAGCCCCCCTCATCAAGCAACTCGCAGACACAAAGGGCCACGTTAAGGCATGCAGGAGCTCTCAGGGGTTGTGGTGTGTGTGTGTGTGTGTGTGTGTGTGTGTGTGTGTGTGTGTGTGTCTGTGTCTGTGTCTGTGTCTGCGTGAGCACGCCTGTGTGTGTATGTACTTGTGAGAGTGTGTCTGTATGTGTGTGTGTGTGTGTGTGTGTGTGTGTGTGTGTGTGTGTGTGTGTGTGCGTGCGTGCGTGCGTGCGTGTGTGTGTGTGTGCGCGCGTGTGTGTGTGCGTGTGTGTGTGTGTGTTTGTGTGTGTGTGTGTGTGTGTGTGTGTGTATGTGTGTGAGAAGGGTTACTTTGACAGAGCCAAAGTCAAACTCCAGTACACTGAGGCATCTGAAGGTGGACCAGGCAGACGCCACGCTCTCTCACTCTAATTACGCTTTTCACCCAGCCCGTTCCCATGGCGAGGGTCGGCGTGACGCGGGAGGATAAATATACGCATAAGTACATAACAGGTAGGATAGCAGAGGAGGTGGAGGTGGCTTATTTTCAGGTTGACCTCCGCGTCCCATGACTCCATCCTAAAAAGTACAGTGTTTGTGTTTGTGTGTGTGTGTGTGTGTGTGTGTGTGTGTGTGTGTGTGTGTGTGTGTGTGTGTGTGTATGTATGTGTGTTTGTGTCTCTATATGTGTGTTTGTGTCTCTATGTGTGTGTGTGTGTGTGTGTGTGTGTGTGTGTGTGTGTGTGTGTGTGTGTGTGTGTGTGTGTGTGCTCCTCTAATGGGGCTGGGGGAGGGCTGCCACTGATCACCTCTCCCATCTCCCCCCGGGGGTCTCTCACTAGCCTCTCCATCAGCCTGAAGGTCGGGCACGCCCCCCCCCCCACACACACACCCTCACCCCCACCAATCCAACACCACCACATACCCCCGCCCGCACCCCTGTCCACAGACCCTCTAACCCCCTTCCCCCACCGCCACTAACACCACCCGACCCCCTCACCCTGCCATCCACCCCCCGCTACCCCCTGCCCCCCTCCCCCCCTCTCCTTCCCCTGTCCTCCCCAGCTTCCCCTAGGTGGCAGGGCGTGATGAATGGGACACCATTACTCTTCTCCTTCGTTGGCCTGGTTTAGCCGCTGCCCTCTCCATCTCCCAAAAACAAGGCCGTCACAACATCAACCCCGACCGGCAGCGCTCCCTGCTCTCCCCCTGCTCTCTCTCTTCTCTCCCCCTGCTCTCCCTCCTGCTCTCTCTGCTCTCTCTGCTCTCTCTCTCCCAGACCTACTTTGTTCTCAGTGAACCTGGGATAAAGGCAGAGGAAGTTAAGCGAGTCTGAGGGATGAAGGCAGAGGACGGTGAGGGAGGTGTTTGGAGTTTACTGTGCTGTATCTCTCAATGGTACAGATACATAAAATGAAAAATACAGATATACATTAAATAAAATGTTTGCTCCTCAGTCCAGGTCAAGGAAAGCCACATAGGCGTCTACTGTAATTAATCATTCAAGACAATCTTTTAGTTTGTTCATAGACATACAATATCTGGCCTTCAAGCAGTAGGATACAGTTTTTCCCTGCCACTTTTTCCCTACCCTGTTTCAAGAAAACATGACAGTGTTGTTGTATCGTAAGTCATGTTGATGCTTTAATTGCCTTGTATTAATCAATGTGCTTCACAGAATCAGGGACAATTCATGCATTCAACTCCATAACACCTGCTAAATCATCTCATATTCATGCTCAGCCATGAATCAGATATCGAAACAATTGGAAATTTGAATTAAAAAAAAAAAAAAAAAAAAAAAACACCACAAAGTGAAGTGCTGCTTCAAAAAAAAGTGCATAAAATATGTATCCTCTCTGCTCATTACACATTTATGACTTGTGTTAAAAGGAAAGGTACCAACCGCCTCTTTACATGTTTGACTTTGAGATGGTAGACGAGACGCCTCAGTCATGTGATGTGTTCCATATTCCAGCCAATGAGAGGCCACCAAAAGGGTTCCGCGTTCGCCGACTCCAACGGCTTCTACTCTATTCTAGGCACCTTTCACCGGTTTAGAGAGCACAGCTCCTCCTCAGTGAGACTGCAGAGGATCCTGTCTAATATTTCTCAATCAATACACCTTCAGAGGAGGGAAACTTGCAGCTCCACTGGACAGGGGTTTGGTGCCCTTGGGTTAGAGATGCTGCTGAAAAAGCATTAGCCCCAGAGAGCCGGCTTTAGCTTCTACTGTAGATATCTAAGCAAAGCATGCTAGTGTGTTAGCACACACACACACACACACACACACACACACACACACACACACGCACAGGCTCGCACACACATATACACACACACACACACAAAAACACTCTTATGCAGGAACACACCTGTCCAACAGATCCCATACAACTACTGCTAGCAAAGCACCCCAAATCCTACAATCCTACAGTCACATACAGGGGGGGGGCACCTCTCCATGCTGTCCCCCCCCCACCCCCCCCACCCACCCGGGGGTCTGGTAGGGGGGTGGTGAGGGCCGTGGCGTGCAGTGTGGACGAGGACAGGGACAGAGGGCACAGAGAAGATCCTGACGGCCGCCAGACTGGACAGACGATGAGCCATAGAAGACAGGGACACCAGCAGCCCCCAGCCCAGCCCAG
>NC_139661.1:16836670-16839170 GCF_951799395.1 Argentina silus
TTCAACTTCCCTACAGCTCCAATGAAATGCTAACAGTTGAGGGGACCAATAGATCAAAATGTATGAAGCCAGAGTTGGGAGATTGTAGCCTTTGTGGGGGCCTTGCTATCCGGCACGGCCAGCCCCAGCCCCAGCCCTGTGTGCAGCAAAGAGCAAGGCCCTCTTATGTGGAATAATCATTTCTGACGCTGAATCTGACAGGATACCAGCCGCAGCTCGGCTCCCTCATTTCAATATGAAAGTTGAAATGTATTTCTTATAATCTGCATCTTTTCAAACGCCTGTTTTTTTTTCGTTTTTTTTCTTCTGAGGCGAGGGAAGAAAATGCGGTTTAGAAGAGGACGAGAGAGAAAGAGAGATAGAGGGAGTGTGTGTGGGGGGGGGGGGGGTTCAAGGTTGCTCAAGAATACATATCTTCAGTCGTTGCCCCCTAAACATTGTAGCCTTGGAACTTTGCAGGTGTGGAACTTTCCCTCAGTGGCGGGGGTTGGGGGGGGGGGGGGGGGGAATGTAGAGACACATGTGGACTGACTGACTGGCTGACTGACTGACTGACTGGCTGGATGCAGAGATGCATGTGGAGTGGACTGACTGACTGACTGACTGACTGACTGACTGCACATAATATGTGCCTATTTTTACCCTGTGATCTCAGAGCTGCACTCTGGATGGTTCAAAGGGCTGGGAAAGAGGTCAGACTAGAATAACGCAGCTCAATACACAGAGGAGTCTTCAGGCTACGTCATTTCAGATATCAAATTGCTCGGTCAAAGGCCTTTATAATTGCCATCATAACGAACCAGCTGTTTGGCCAAAGATATTCCCCCAGAGATGTTAATTGCATTCAGATGAAAGCTAATGGGTGTTGGAAACATCGGTCTGTATGTTTTCTATCAATAGTAGATGAGAATGCAAGCATTAGTTGTTTTATTGACAATACCCCACCAACACCACATCCAGTTGTCCCAGCCCATTCACATCGTGCTGTTGTGCCGTTCCCAAATCTCCCGTTGAAAAAACAACTTCTGTGTCTCTGTAACATAGGTAGACCTAACTAGACCTTCTGTGTCTCTGTAACATAGGTAGACCTAACTAGACCTTCTGTGTCTCTGTAACATAGGTAGACCTAACTAGACCTTCTGTGTCTCTGTGACATAGGTAGACCTAACTAGACCTTCTGTGTCTCTGTGACATAGGTAGACCTAACTAGACCTTCTGTGTCTGTAACATAGGTAGACCTAACTAGACCTTCTGTGTCTCTGTAACATAGGTAGACCTAACTAGACCTTTTGTGTCTCTGTAACATAGGTAGACCTAACTAGACCTTCTGTGTCTCTGTAACATAGGTAGACCTAACTAGACCTTCTGTGTCTCTGTAACATAGGTAGACCTAACTAGACCTTCTGTGTCTCTGTAACATAGGTAGACCTAACTAGACCTTTTGTGTCTCTGTAACATAGGTAGACCTAACTAGACCTTCTGTGTCTCTGTAACATAGGTAGACCTAACTAGACCTTCTGTGTCTCTGTAACATAGGTAGACCTAACTAGACCTTCTGTGTCTCTGTGACATAGGTAGACCTAACTAGACCTTCTGTGTCTCTGTAACATAGGTAGACCTAACTAGACCTTCTGTGTCTCTGTAACATAGGTAGACCTAACTAGACCTTCTGTGTCTCTGTGACATAGGTAGACCTAACTAGACCTTGGCAAAAGATGTCATAATAGTGCAGCCAACATTGACATATTGAATTATCTAAAACATATAAAAAAACATAAAAACACTATATATAAAATATGAAATTCAGAAATTACACTGGGGTCAACACTCAAAGTGAATAGACTTAATGTAAGAATGCATTCACATTGCACTTGTTAAATTAACAATGAGTGTAAATGAATGCTTTTAGATACATTTTAGCATTCATCAGAAGGAGTATGCTGGTAGTATCCAATCACAAGCCCTGCACTGCTCCAAGCCCTGTCTGAGCACCACGATAGCATCAAGTAGCAGTTTCAGTGGCCATTTCTACAGTGTAAACCAGTAAAAGGCACTAAAGCAGCCACCTGTTGTTATCTGATAGTTTCTACAAGAACAGATGCTGTTTTACTAGGGAATAAAGGAGCCGCGAACGCTCCTAAATAGCAAAGTAAGCGCTTTGAGTGTGATCCCATCTCAGAGAGGGAGTACAGCAGGGGAGGCCGGTGGAGGTAGAAATCGGAGGACGGGCTCATTGCAATGCGTGGAATGGAATGAGGAATGGTGTCAAACACATGTGTTTGCACCATGTAACGGAATGAGGAGAGGTATCAATCACACATGCGTTTGATACCGTTCCTTGTTCTGTTCCAGGCATTACAATGAGCCTGTCCTTCGATTTCTACCTCCACCAGCCTCCACTGAAGTGCAGGCAATGCTGAACAGTAGTGTGGTAAATACAGCACATGTGAATAGGCTCAAAGGAAGAGAGAAACATTGCTCCACATTTCAGCAAGAGAGC
>NC_139661.1:16846670-16849323 GCF_951799395.1 Argentina silus
CTTCTTAATGAAATGGTCGTTTGGCAGTTTTCTCCCAGTCCTTCTTGTTGTGATATGGTGCTTTTTATTATGAGTCTCTATTTATTAGTCATTAAAATCCTGTTACCCTCCTTAACAATATAGGGACTGAAGGGGGAGAAGCTTTCAGTGTGATGAGGCCTAATTGCACGTCGGCCAGCAAAACAAAGAGAGGGAGACAGAGAGAGAGAGAAAAAGAGAGAGAGAAAGACAGAAAGAGTGGGATGAAGAGAGAAAAAGAGAGAGGGAAAGAGAGAGTGGGATGAAGAGAAAAAGAGAGAGAGAGAGAGAAATAGAGAGAGAGGGCGACATCACCCTCCGTGTTTCTGCCCCGTGACAGGGTAGTGCTATAATTAACACCTTCACAACACCTGGTAAAGCATTTTCCGGGCCAGTGGTTCGGCCGTGCCGGTGTTCCAGAGACAAGGCCCAAACCCCCCCCCCCTCCTGAACCCCGCCTCTGGACCCCCAGGCCTCACGCTTTTCCATTCCAGCTGAGCTGTCCTGTCCTCCGCTTGACTGAGCCCAGCCACCCGCCAATCGCCCTGGCAACAGCCCCGGCAACGGGCCGGAGACGGGACACACAAAACGGTTCCAGGTTTCCGAACAACAACTGTCTGTCTGTTCTACCCCTTACCAGCAGCTCTAGGATCAGTGTGGATTGCATTGTCTTTTTTTATCAGCTAAATACAATTTTATGGTTATCATTTGTTCATGTTTGCAGAAATACCATTGTTTTATTTTTTTAGTTTATTTGTATTATTATTGTTTTAAATTACTTACAGTACCAGTCAAAAGTTTGGACACACCTTCTCATTCAATGGTTTTTCTTTATTTTTTATTATTTTCTACATTGTAGATTAATATTGAAGACATTAAACTATGAAGGAACACATATGGAATTATGTAGTAAACAAAAAAGTGTTAAACAAACCAGAATATGGTTTATATTTTATACTTTTCAAAGTAGCCATCTTTTGCTTTGATGACAGCTTTGCACACTAAGGCTAACCCTAACCCTAACTTTTGACTGGTACTGTATATATGACATTATAATAAGGATATACAGTAAGGAGGTTTGTACAAATTTCCCCCAATGATAACAGTCCAAGTATCTGTTAGCAGACTGGACCAGTGTGAAGCATCGACAGCTCAACGCCACCTGTCTATCCAGTGAAAGAGCATCATGTGACACAACACACTCTGTCACATGTCCTCCTGAGTCTCTCCCTCTGGTCACATGTCACATAGTCTGAGAGCTCTGACTAGCATGCATATCATAGCTCTTATTCATAACACACACACACACACACACACACACACACACACACACATACACACACACGCAGCATTAGAGTGTGACACACAGGTCACCTTATAGTGGCGAGGTCGCGGGGAGAGCTGACAGGGGGGAGAAGAAGAGGATCAGGAGTCAAAGTTCAGGGGTCGGAGGACGACAGGATAAGAGCCGAGGTCAGTGACACACACGGCTGGTAATAACTGGTCTAAGGTCACTCTGGCTGTTTAGCATGTAATGGTCAAGGTCAGGCCGCGGGGACGGGAGAACTGATCTAAGATCTGCTGGTTAAAGCACAAGGAAACAGGAGTGTCGTGGTGACCCTGAGCTGGGAATAACAATGTGTAGGAATATCGGGAATGTTTGTTTATCCGCAAGACAGAACAGGACTGGTTCCAGCTGGGTAGCTGTGTGTGTGTGTGTGTGTCTGTGTGTGTGTGTGTGTGTGTGTGTGTGTGTGTGTGTGTGTGTGTGTGTGTGTATCTGCTACAGACAGGACTGTGGTTGCGGTGTGTAAAGCACGAGAGGGACACTCACATTGAACCCATCAGATGGAGCTATAGGGCTTTTATTCCATTAGGGAGTCTGTACTCAGGGGATGCGCTTTTCTCTTTCTCTCTCTTTCTCTCCATCTCTCTCCTCTCTCTCTCTCTCTCTCTCTCTCTCTTTCTCTCTTTCTCTCCATCTCTCTCTCCTCTCTCTCTCTCTCTCCATCTCTCTCTGCATCTCTCCCCCTCTCTCTCTCTCTCCTCCAAGTGAGTTCAAGTGAGATTCCTTCAGCATTAGCCTCATCCCAGACTTTCAGAAAACCACAGCTTTCCGGATGCTGAACGTTTGGCAGAGCACAATGGTTTAATTTTACATGTTGTTTAAAGTAATTAGCAACCGGGTGGCTTTTTTTTTTACTTTCTTTGCTTTTCTTTTCTTTTCTTTTCCAGCAAGGGAAGGAGGAAGGGAGCGATACGGCCATGACTTGAGCTTGATGAAGACCCTGCGGAGGGAGAGGAGGGAGAGGAGGCCCGGGAGGAGGAAGTCTCAAACGCAGAGACGCTAACCACTTCCCCCCGCTCCACCAGGCAGCCACAGAATGGGAAACACTGTCTAAAAACAAACAGGGACAGGGCTCTGGGGATCCACGTGTGTGTGTGTGTGTGTGTATGTGCATTTGCGTGTGTGTGTGTGTGTGTGTGTGTGTGTGTGTGTGCGTGTGTGTGTGTGTGTGTGTGTGTGTGTGTGTGTGTGTGTGTGTGTGTGTGTGTGTGTGTGTGTGCTTGCATGTATGTATATACTTGGGTGTGCACGAGCTGCATACATCATCCACAGTATGCATCACAAGGG
>NC_139661.1:16849523-16852023 GCF_951799395.1 Argentina silus
TCCTGTTCAGTTCTGGCCACAAAGCCCAACGCCACCTGACCAACGCCACATTTTGTTGTTTCTATAGTATGACTTTTGTTGTAATTATGTTCCTACCACAAGTTGGTTCTTCCTACCACAAATGTAGTTCCTTATGTATTTCCTACCACAAATGTAGTTCCTTATGTATTTCCTACCACAAAGGTAGTTCCTCATGTATTTCCTACCACAAATGTACTTCCTAATGTATTTCCTACCACAAATGTACTTCCGAATGTATTTCCGACCACAAATGATTTGATGTCCATTCATTCTTTCATTTAATCAGAACTGTCTAGATCGAGAGGGTGTTTAATGTAAGTAATGAATATTATATTGTTCATAACAAGAGGGACAGTTTTACATCACTTACGTACCACTTGGCACAGAGGAGAGTTAATGTTGAAACCAATTGCCTCAGTACTTGAGACAGAAGAGGGAGAGGATACCTCTTCTGCATAGAGAGATGTGTATGTGTGTGTGTGTGTGTGTGTGTGTGCGTGTGTGTGCGTGTGCGTGTGCGTGTGCGTGTGCGAGTGCGACTGCGAGTGCGAGTGTGTGTGTGTGTGTGTGCGTGTGCGTGTGCGTGTGCGTGTGCATGTGTGTGTGTGTGTGCGTGATGCACATTACATATATATGTAATATCTTTATTGCCTCAATTCAATTAAAAAGTGAATGAGAAGAGAATATCTGTGGCTAGACAAATATGCAGGTACCTGTTCACAAATAATTAAATCCGTTTTTTGGGGGGGGCTGGGATTACATTTTTCGTCAAGCAATATCGCCATCTACAGGAGTAAACACATCGAGCATGGACACAAAGGTGGACCGTAAACTCTTCCTTGTTCACTCTGCTAACCTTGATCTGTATGTGTGTATCATGAGAAACATGTAAGGTGTTGGTATGAATGGAAGACAATAATAATCTCCCCACCGACACACACAGCCACGTTTAGTCTCAGTGTGGCTCAGCGTGGCTCTCCTGGGCAACGCCGAAGCTTATAGTCAGTTCATCTGGACTCACCGAGCAGTTCTCCAGTAGTTTGAATTAGAGGAATGAGTTTTTGTGTTGATATCATTATTTGATTAAATGTCATTACTAACACTCAGGTTATGCTATCACTAATACACAGTCACATTCTATAATACATATAGAAAATTTGTTATTTAAATCCCTGGATGCAGAAAATCAGTTGACTTGTTATCCTTGTTTTAACGGTTATTTATTTCAAATCCGAATCATTCTTTTTGACGGCACTCTCACGCAAAATTAAGACACAATATTGAGATAGAGAGAAAAATGCAGTCCCCTTAACTAGGCATTCTGAGGGAGTCTGGAAAACCTCTTATTAAAATTAATCACTTCATTGTTCACACTCACACCACCATTGCAGTCCCGTGTCTGTCTCTCTCCAAATACACCTGGCCATGATTAAAACATGTCCACTTCTCCATGACATTGCTTTGACATCGTTTAATTGGAATAAGAGATAAAAAATAAATGAATTAAATAAATATACCACCAGGTAAGTAGCGTAACGTTGCTCAAGGTGACAAGCTATTATTTCCTCCTGTCTGCCTCCAAGTGTGCAAAGGGAGAAATCCAGAATGCAATTTTTCAAAGTGCAGAAGGGTTTTGGGCATTTTCTTTTTTTCATTTAAAAAAGTCAACTGAAGGAATTTCTCTCAAAGTCTGTTGCTTGGTTGCATAAACTTGTTATTTAGTTCATTTATTCGACATAACCATCTTTAGAAGGAGGGTCTCAAGCGGATGCATCACATACTATCAAATCTATGCTTTTCTATGTTTGTTTAAAATCATGAGCTATAATGACGTCTTGATTAAAATCAATTATTATTAATCAACTATTTTTTTTCAGTTATGGGCCATTACAAATGTAGCCACCAAAAGATTTATTGAAATTAAATGCATAAATGTGAGATCTAAGCACATGCCCTCTGGCCAAGAAGGAGACAAGTAAAGAAGGACAGGCAGGCGTAGGGATATGAGAGGTGACAGGGTGACTCACCACATCTTGCCTGGTATCCTTCCCTGATGCGATGAGAAGGTAGTTCCAGGCCAGAGGCAGCAGCATAGCCAGAGGGATCATGTAGAGTTCAAAGTTCCACACCACCAGAACAAATAGCTAGAGAGAGAGAGAGAGAGAGAGAAAGAGAGTTAGGACCGTATATAGAAGAGACCTGTATTGACCTCTCATTTCTGATACACAGAGCACACACACAGTATAATAGGTATCGAGGCTCCAGAATGGATGGTCATGGACCGCCATCATAACAAAACAGGAGCCCCGTCTGGAGGGCTTGGGCGTGGCTGATTGACCCTGACAGCCCTCCACCTCCATCAGGATGAGGACGATGAGGAGGATGAGTGCCGGCCGTCAAAACGACCCCTCTCCACGCCAATCATCTTTCGGACCTTGGTCACCTTACGTCTCGACCACAACCAACCAGGACTGACCCT
>NC_139661.1:16859523-16867023 GCF_951799395.1 Argentina silus
GGCTGGCAGGAGGAGGGTGTCCTTTTGCTGATAGCTCCCCTGTCCAATTACACTTCACCTTTTAATACCAAAACTCAGGTGACAGCCAGAGAGCAGGACTTTTACATAATGTCACCACCGGAGGGAGAGAGGGAGAGACGGAGATAGTGAGAGAGAGAGAGAGAGAGAGAGAGAGAGATGGAGAGGGAAAGAGGGAGAGAGGGAGAGAAGGAGAGAGGAAGAGGGAGATAGAGAAAGCACACGTGCGTGTGAGAGAGAGAGAGAGAGAGAGAGAGAAAGAGAGCGAAGACACAGAGAAGGCAGAGAGAGAGAGAGAGAAATAGACAATAAGAGATACAGATGTATTAGTGAGAGATGTGTACGTGTGTTTGCATATTTCAGAGCTGTTTATGAGTGTGTAACGTACCAGGAATGCACAGATGCTCCTCTGAGGTGAGTCCCACTCGAAGCAGCTGTTGATGTAGCAGCCTGCGTTGATCAGGAACATGATGCAGCGCCTCACTCTGTTGAAGTTCTGCAGCAGCAACTGGAGGTGACATAGGCAGTTGTAAACATGACAGAAACTAGTTATAACAACACATCATGATTCACTCTGTTGAAGTTCTGCAGCAGCAACTGGAGGTGACATAGGCAGTTGTAAACATGACAGAAACTAGTTATAACAACACATCATGATTCACTCTGTTGAAGTTCTGCAGCAGCAACTGGAGGTGACATAGGCAGTCATAAACATGACATAGACAATAGTCATAACAACTCATCATGAAAACAGCTGTGGTAGTGTTGTGCAGAACGTTGAAAGAGAGACCAAACGATGCTTTCTTTCAGTTTTTGTATTAGTCCTCATTCCATTCCATGGATTACAATGAGCCCGTCCTCCGATTTCTACCTCCACCAGCCTCCCCTGGTGTGAAGTGAAGTAACAGAGTTACCAACAGAGTGACCATGGCCCATGGTTCCCCCTCCCTGAGGACTGCAGGCATCTGGCCAGAAGCGCAGCAGTCCCATCCCTGTGTTCCTCAATCAGGGAATACCACAAACCCCAGAATCTAGCCAGGAAAACCCAACCCAACCAAGTCTCCCTGTCCTGCAGAGGTTCTGTTCTGTATGATCCCAGCAGAGAGAGAGAAAAAAATTAAAAAAAAACGTCTTTTTAAGCCTAGTCTTTAACATGATTCTGGAAAGTGCTTTTTAGACCAGATTGAGAAAGAAAAAAAAATCAGAGCTAATTCATAATTGAGAGGAGTTGTTAGTGTTGAACTGAGAATGACTGCTGGTACGGTGTCCTGGCAGGGACATCCTCCCCCCCGAGGACAACAACACTCTGAATCACCCGCATCCCTACACGGCCGTCTGACGGTCACGCTTTGATCTGCCTCTACTCAGCAGGACAGGGGATACAGGCGGTACTGTCTCTCTACTGTACTCTACCTCCTGGGGTCAGGCTGTTGTTAAGAACAGACTCAAGTCAGCGGTTAAAACTCCAATTTTACAGAGTGTCCTTATTCTAATGTAATGGCGCATGTTTGACAGGCTACTTTGGGGCTTTTCTGTGTGTGTGTGTGTGTGTGCGTGTGTGTGTGTGTGTGTGTGTGTGTGTGCGTGTGCGTGTGCGTGTGCGTGTGCGTGTGCGTGTGTGTGTGCGTGTGTGTGTGTGTGTGTGTGTGTGTGTGTGTGCTGTGTGTAAGTCCATGCAGCAGGCCACAGCAGGGGGAAACAGCCCCACACAAAAGAGCCCTCACGGGGCAATCTCTCTAAAGCAACGGATGACATCATCATTCAGGGACGTTGACATGGGGCATCTCTATGAGTCAGAGGTGAAATATAGATGAAAAAAAAAAAAGAGAGAGTGAGCAAGGGAAGGAGGATAGAAGGATGGGAGGATCAACCCATCAACCCCGCACACAAGGGAATGTGCCGAGTGGGCATCTTTTGGCACAGAGAGAAGAGAGTGAGAGGGAGAAGGGAGAGGTTGAGGGGTGTGTGTGTGTGTGGGGGGGGGGGCGCTGACAAGGGAGGGGGGGGTTGACAAAAGGGTGTGGGAGCAGTGACTGCTCAGCCCAAACGGCGTTTATGTGACACGTCTGATGTGGGCCAGCCCCCGCGATTCAGCCCTTTGTGGGGCCGCCACATTGAGCCGTGTGACAATGAAGTGGAAAGCAGCAGTGGCACAGAGGGCCAACTAAGGATGGCCAATCTACTTATGCACCCCCACAGCTGACAGCTTGACATTTCTATTCACTACTCAGAGTGGAGGAGAGGAGGGGGGAGGAGGGGGGGAGGGGGAGAGGAGAGAGGGAGAGAGAGAGAGAGCGGGAAAAGGGAGGGAACGGCTTTTTTCCTATTTTTCTCCCCTCCTCGCTCCTCTTGCCTGCCCTGTTGTTGTGACTCACAACGATGCCACTCCAGACGTGTCAGGTTTTGTTCACATATCTAAGTAGAATGGAGGACAGTGGCAGCGATGGAGATAAGCGGGGGAGAGAGAGAGTGGTAGAGAGAGGGATGGCGGAGATGGTGTTGGTGTTGGTGTTGGTGTTGGTGTTGGTGTTGGTGTTGGTGTTGGTGTTGGTGCTGGTGTTGGTGTTGGTGTTGGTGTTGGTGTTGGTGTTGGTGTTGGTGCTGGTGTTGGTGTCGGCGTCGGTGTAGGTGTTGGTGTCGGTGTCTGTGTCGGCGTTGGTTGTGTTGTTGGTGCTGGTGTTGGTGTTGGTGTTGGTGTTGGTGTTGGTGTCGGCGTCGGTGGTGGTGTTGGTGTCGGCGTCGGTGGTGGTGTCGGCGTCGGTGTCGGCGTCGGTGTCGGTGTTGGTGTCGGCGTTGGTGGTGTTGTTGTGGACGTACCTGTTTAGACACTCGGGGCTCCTCCTCTATGTACTTCTGCTCTATCGGGATCAGCGTCCCCAGACCCGCCTTCACCTGGGGCCGGGGGGTGAACACACACACACACACACACACACACACACAATAAGAACACACGACCACTAGTGGGATATTATCACACTATACCGTGACTCCATCAATTCTGACACTGATACTGATACTTCTATTGGCACTGGGACATTCGCCACAATATGTTATGGATTTCGGACTGCTTTTCTGGGACTGCTTTACATAAACAGATGAATGATGTTGATGTGTGTAAAGGCAGTGTATATATTGTGTGTACAGTAGTGTACATACGTCCTGTGTCAAGGGCTAGCGAGAGGCTAGCGCTCTCCCTCACACACACACACACACACCTAAGATGGCCGCCGGGACACACACGGTGACAACCAATCGGCGAACAAAGGCAGCTGAGTGGGAGTCTTCGATAATTAAAACCAAAACGAGGACGGGGGGACAAGGGATGAGGAGGGACGAAGGGGGGAGGGGGGGGGGGGGGGGACACACACAAACAGAATAAAGACGACAGAGCTAGAGGAAAGAAAGAGGGGGAGGAGGGGGCAAAATAGGAGAGAAAAAGGGGGGAGGAGGAGTATAAAAAAGAAAAAGAAAAAAGAGAGAGACTTACAGCATTAAAAATCACGTCTATTTCGAGAAAGATGACCCCTTTTGTTGGCCCTGTCAGCTCCTTGCTTTTCAAGGCGTAGGCTTTCCGTTGGCCGTTGTGAATCTGTGGGAGAGGGGGACATGACAGGCGTCTGTCTGCTGGTACCCTGCTGAATACACTCCCTGGGTCACCTCTGATCCCCAGCTGCTGCTACTGACAGAGAACCCAAAACAACTGTGGCAACTCTGACAAGTACCTGTTCATTACCAGCGCCGCGCTCTCTGTCAGACACATATTAACTATCCTGGGGAATCAGGCCGCCAGGGTATATTAGAAGGCTTTTTTTTATATTCCTTTACTTTCTTTTTACTGACGCTTCGTCTCCCTCCTTTCGCTCGTTCTCTCGTTCTCTCTCTCTCTCTCTCTCTCTCACGCTCTTTTTCTTTCTCTCTCTGGTTCACTCTCTCCCTCTTCTTCTCCTTCACTCGTTCCCTCTCTCTCTCACTCTCTCATTTACTCTCTCTCTCGTGTCTCTCTTTGTGAAATAATAACAGTCTCATCCACAGTTGCAAAAAATAACTTGTTTATATATATATATATATATATATATATATATATATATCCTCTTTAGTCTGTAATCTTTCTGTCTATTTTCTCCTGAGGGAAGCGGAGAGCAGAGCCATCCAAGCAGGAGGACTCACGTGTAGCAGAGGAATGGCTACTTTGCCCAGGAAGTCAGCACTCCTGTCTCTGTCCTCGTCATAAACGGTGACCTCCAGGACTGAATGGATGTCCTTCACGTTACTGTTCCCCCGCAAAGAGACAAGGAAGCCCACACAGTAACAGTTTAAGCCTTGCATTTCACACACATGAAGCTGCATTCTATGACACAATGACATTTGAGTCGTGGTATAGTAGACCTTCGTGCTCAACGAGAGGGTGCGAGAGTTGTGGAGGGAACAAAATCGCCTCTAAGAATTTTTTTTTTTGAAAAGTAGGCTATAGAGAGGAGAAGGCTGATGAAAAGAAAGGAGGTTACTCTGGAAGAGATGCGCGCTCGAAGGACAACTCATTTACGCCACTCTCCAAGGGAATTCAGAAGTGTATACCATGGCACAGAAGATAGAAATACATCTTATGGAAAAGGATGTAGAGAAACCAATTAAAAGCATGGAATGTCAATCAGAAATATGTTCATAGGTGGAAATAGACGTTTAGAGGATGAAATGTCCGACTCTATGGAAAATGTTAATGGTGTTTTATTTTCTATTCGTGATATAGGGTTAGGGTTAAGGTTAGGGTTAGGTTTCAGTAATACTGTGAAATAAATATATATTTGACTAAATAAGAGCATTTGTTGTGCAATTCCATTTGAGTTGAATGCAATGTTAGAATAATGGTAATGTGTGACCACATTATTCAATCAAAATATCTAGCACATCCATGTATAATAGTGATATTGAAGAAATATTTAAATATAAAATACATAATGTGCATCAGGAAATTAAATAGATATTTTCATTTCATGAAATGTGTGTAAATATTAAATATGACAAGAAATTATGAGAATAAAATATGTAGTCACAACGGAACTGCACACTCAAGAAAACATACAAGAAAACAAAACAGTAATTTGATGTGACTATCATGATAATCATTATTATTATTAATAGTAATAATAATAATAAAAAAATTAATAATAATAATAATCCTCAAATGTGTTTCTAAATGTGTAATCTTAGTAGAGATGCAGCATAAAGTAGTGTGATTAACCAGAGAGATTACATTAAAAATATTTTTTAAAGTGTATTTGTAATTGTGTGTGTGTGTATTTGTAATTATGTGTGTGTGTATTCTGTATAAAGTATGTGTGTGTGTGTGTGTGTGTGTGTGTGTGTGTGTGTGTGTGTGTGTGTGTGTGTGTGTGTGTGTGTGTGTGTGTGTCTTTAGCTTTGCAGGGCACGGCACGGCACGGCGCAGCACTCACAAGGTGAAGACCTTGTTCCACTCTGGGTTGAGGTTCTTGTAGACGGTGTGTGTCTGTAGCCGGTCATTGCTCAGCTCAACCACACAGAAGGGGTCACTCTTGCCTGCGGGGGGAGACCGAGAGAGAACGAGTGAACGAGGAGCGAACGAATGAACGAAAGAGAAGGAGAGGGGGACAGCGAGAGACATGTCGATAAGGAGGGGAGCCGTATTAACTTTATCATACAACCTCCCTACGCCCCCCCCCCTCTCTCTCTCTTTCTCTCTCTCCATCTCTCTCTTATTTACTCATGTCTAATCCAGTGTCCATGGCCTACAGAGGCGACAGGGACGATGGTGTTCTACCTGATAAAGAAGAAGAGGGAAACAGCCAGGAGCTGCATGGGAATTACAACACACACACACACACACACAAACACACACACACACACACACACACACACACACACACACACACACACACACACACACACACACTCCATACGACAGCTCCAACCTGGTACTTATCAGTGCTGTAATGATATGATACATTCATTTAACACCACAGCTATATGTAGCTTTATCAAACACTAGGCTACAGTATATATCAACGCCCCGGCAACAGGGATCCCACGGCTCGGACAGCAGGGAGATAAGCACCACGGCTTCACTGCCCTGGGCGGAGGGAGAGAGGGAGAGATAGAGGGAGAGAGAGAGAGAGAGGGAGAGAGAGAGAGAGAGAGAGAGAGAGGGTGAGACAGAGGACATCTTCTCTGATAGAGCTGTGTACGGGCAGAGATGCGTGGATGAAGGGATTTAGGGATGGAGGGAAGGAAGGAGGGAAGACCATAGAAGTTCACAAAGATAGGAAAAGTGAGTTGAGACGAAGTGTGTGAACCTTTAATAAATTAAAATGATTTTGCTTTTTAAGGGCATACCAACTAAATTGATGGTGTGCTATAATGTACATTCATGAAATATCTTTCCTTCATTAACGTGAGGTTCATTAATGCTTTGTGATTCTAAATACACATAATCAAACATGGCAATGTTATTTCTCATTATATTTTTCTTATGTAACTCTATAGGCAACATTCAACAAAGTTTGGAATTTAAAATAAGACATTTGGAAAGCATATAAGAGCCATACTCATTAGGGTTCGACACCTCTCAAGAGAGTAGAATACTAACGCAAACACACAACCAATGGCCTATATTCCTATGTTGTTTGTTCAAATACTTGTAACTGGTTCTTTGTTAATTTAAAGGACTTCTGCTTCTGTTGCCCCCTCCCTCCCAACCCACCACAAAAATAAATTCACAACAACAAAACTCTTAATTTCAGCTTTGATCTTTACTTTTATCAAAACTGTTGGGAACACTTTTGCTGTTTGTTCAAGCATATCACTCTAAAAGCTGGGTCATGGAGAGAAAAAATAAATATCACATTTCAATTCCCCGAGAGCGAAATGTAAAATAAAATGACTAGCGCGCCGCGGCGGCGGCGGCATCTTATAATGAAACAAAAGAACTCCACAAATGGAGTTGAAAGTGCGCTTGAATTTGGGTCCAGGCATCAATTCCCCATTGACAAGCAGCTCGTGGTACTGTAGCTACATTGACGAGGACCTTGTGGTAGCTACATTGATTTGAGTGAGTTTCTTCAAATGTGGTGACAAGGGCAGGGCCATTTGGTTTTGTGTGCTAAATAAATGTCACTGTGATCAATGGTGCAGCCGTAGGTGTTGCCTCTCATATCTATTTGTGGCAGTTATTGATCTGGGGCGTTGAGGTTGATATTGACACCGAACTCCTACGACATCGTTATACACAGACTAATATAGAGCACTGGAGGGAGTCAGTGTGTATTTAACTTAACTCTCTCTAACATAACATGCTATCAAATGTGTTCATTTAAGAGGATCAATTCTAAAAGTCACCGCAATCAAAAATCAAGTCGTTCATTATAGTAAATTGTGCTAATTCAAAATGTGTTCCTTAATGTAGGGTTAGGGTTAGGGTTAGGGTATACATCGGCAGATAAGAAAACA
>NC_139661.1:16879523-16889523 GCF_951799395.1 Argentina silus
TGACAATAAAGTGACAATAGTACTAGTCACGTGGTGGATCTGTGTGTGTTTAACTAGAATCTCCGTCTGTGAGTGACAGCTACAGTGCACAGCACACACAGCCATTCAGCTGTGTATTGACAACATCACAAATTCAGATTGATGCTTTTCCTCAGTTTAAGAACGTTTTTCGAGCCGTTTTCTAATCGCTTACAGGCCTATGTATCCTCTGCTGGAGTCACACTGCTGCTGATGACTTGTGTGTGTGTGTGTGTGTGTGTGTGTGGTAAACAAAACAACACAAAAAAAACAACAAGAGGTGGGCATACTTATTTGTCAAACAAACACATCTCTCTAAGTTATCACTGTCTTGCTGGCTCACTGGGAGGCTCATTAGCATAGCTTTTGTTTCCTGTGAATTTCATTAAACTTTTAACAAACCCTTGCCGCACAAGAACAGCGCTTTGATCTGGAGGCGAGGCCTCTTCATTTCCATCCTCCAGATATTAAACAATGCAAGTGTCTCGGGTGCGTTGATACAAGAAGTACAACCACCCATACAACTGTCAGTCCGCCCACTCTGGCTCCCACTCCTCACGTAGGCTAGCGTACATGCTACCGTATGCTAATGGTGGAATCGTGTCTTCGCTCCTCATCTCGCCAAAAGCCTAATTGTCAAGGCATCGTTATTGTTTTGTTGTTACATAAATTACTTTGTTTCGCTCGTTACGTAAAACCCGTGGACGATTTGGATTAGGAGAGCAGGGAAGGCAGACAATACAACGGGAGAAGTGTGTAGAATGTAGGGAGCTAACACAAAAAGCCCTGTGTGTTTTGAACTGTTCAACTTCTTCAAGAAAGCCGTGTAGCCCTTTGAAATAGCAGAGACTTTGAAAGAAATAGGAGTCACGATTCGGCTTTGCTGAACTCGCAGAGAAGCAGAGAAGTGAGAGATTTAAAGTAATTTAAAGTCTTAATTATCCGATAGCCGTTTTTGCGTTGTTTGCATGTAGTGTGTAGTGAGTCCAGCACTTTTCTGGCTTTTCTACTGGCTTCATTAAAGAGGAGTGAAGTGTATTTATAACTGTGCAGGCAGGCAGGCAGGCACCCAGGAGCAAGTGGGCTTGGTATGGAACTACAGCACAGTTAGTTAGTTAGTTAGTGATGGAAGCTAATTCCCGAGTCACAGACGGGATGGCCCAGTTTGGAGCTTCAAAGGGTTGGTTTGGTGAAACACCACAGCAGGAGGTCTGCCCCAGTGGAGGCTGGTGGAGGTAGAAGTTGGAGGACGGGCTCCGTTCCATTTCTGCCTCCATCAGCCTCCCCTGGTCCGCCCCCCACTCCAACCAGAGACACTTTAAATATGTTTCTGTGTCTCTCTCTCACTTTAGTAAGTCAAACAAACTTTTATTGTACTTAACTGTTACGAGGCCTGCAAAGCTGTGCTCTGAGAAACACTTATTTAATTAACAATTAAACTTGTTTTTGTTTGCCATCAGCGACGGCAGGTGGACGAAGAAAACAGACAGCTGGAAACAGAATGAGGAATGGTATCAAACGCATATCAAATACATTGTGATTGGTCCATTCTTCTTTCCATGCATTACAATGAGCTGGTCATCTGATGTCTCCCTCCTTCAGCCTCCGCTGCTTGTCAAACAGTCCTAACCCTAACCCCTAACCATGACCCTAACCCTAACCCTAACCCCTAACCATGACCCTAACCCTAATCCCTAACCCCTAACCATGACCCTAACCCCAAAACCTAACCCTAACTTCTTCTTAGCCCTTCTCTCTTGTCACACCTGCTGCCAGGTCACATGACCAGGGGGCCAAACCATATTGGCCTATTGATTGTAACCTTTCTTGAATGACACAACTGTAGCAGTGCATCCCAACGTGACAGACAGGATACAGTTTGTGACATATTGAATAGCCATTGGCTACAAACAGACATGTGCCACATGCGTGGGCCAATGAGGAGGAGCGGAGCCTGGACCAGCATGCCTTTCTGTTGTAATGACATCAAAGAGAGCCAACATGAGGGAGATGGAGATAAACAATAGGTCAGGGTTCAATCGGCCAGGCAACATGGGAACTGAGAGACAGACAGGTATGGATGAGGTAAAGGGACCCACACACACACTCACACACACACACACACACACGCACACACACACACGCGCGCACACACACACACACACACACACACACACACACACACACACACACTCTTCCTGGTCCCATGTTCAGTTGGACAGTCTAGCCTTGGCGTTAGTTAGTTTGGTTGTATACCAGTGAAGGCACCTCCTGTCCTCCTCTCCTACCACAGAGACTGTTCTGGGGCAGTCCCGCTGTCCTCCTGTCCTTCTCTCCTTCTGTCCTACCAGAGAGACTGTTCAGGGACAGTCCTCCTGTCCTGTCCTCCTCTCTGTTACCAGAGAGACTGCTCACGGACAGTCCCGCTGTCCTCCTGTCCTCTCCGACCAGAGAGACTGTTTAGGGACAGTCCCGCTGTCCTCCTGTCCTCCTCTCTGTTACCAGAGAGACTGTCCTGGGACAGTCCTCCTGTCCTCCTGTCCTACCAGAGAGACTGTCCTGGGACAGTCCTCCTGTCCTCCTGTTCTACCAGAGAGACTGTTCAGGGACAGTCCTCCTGTCCTACCAGAGAGACTGTTCAGGGACACTCCCGCTGTCCTGCTGTCCTGCTGTCCTCCTCTACTACCAGAGGGACTGTTCAGGGACAGTCCCGCTGTTCCCAGCCACACAGGCCCCTTTACAGTGGGAGAGGGATGAGGATGACAGCGGAGAAACAAATTCACTTTATTTTCGCACCCAGTAGCTGCAATACACTGTGCTTGCCCCAGCCGGGACTGGACAAGCTGCCTTCAGAGCCTTCATCTGTCCTGAGAGCCAGCAGCTACTGCAGGTCCCCGTTTACAAACAGATTGGATATGAAAGATATGCGATCTAGACCACCTCCAAATGCCACCAAAATCAAAATATCTTTTTTGTTTTTTTGTCTGGTTGCATCTACACTGTGCAACATCATGTAAATGGGGCCCATGGCTGATTGGTAATGTTCCCTCTGCGTCTCAGAGCAAAAAGTGCAAGTACCGGTACAATACACGTCAATACCGTGGGAAGACATTTGGAGAATCCGACTACAGTTGTCTCTCAGTTAGACAAGGCTAGCTGTTGGTATATTGCAGCGTGTGGAAAATAGAAGCAGGTGAGAAGGCTGAAGGAGAACGTAAGGAGAACTTATACAGGTGACCGTTGGTGACACTGAGGTGGAGTGGACCAGGGCCGGGGCCTGGAATCCACCCAGGCCACCAGGACTGTGGTGGTGGTGAGAAAGGGGGGGGTACAGTAGATAGTTGAGGGGGGGGGTCACATGCTGTGTATTACCTTACTGGACCGTTTCCAGCTCCTTCTCATAAGCATGGTCTGTAAATGAGACAAAGCGGTTATACTGTAGAACGCCACGCCCCCTGACTGCGAAGGCGAGGCGGAGTAGAGGCGGTGGGAGGGGGGGGGGCGGGGGGGGTCACACGCAGCCAAAGTAAGCAATACATTAGAAGCGCTGCTGCCCACATGAGCCCATATATACTGTGCTGCACACACAAGGGACAGGTATACATGTGTGTGAAGTCACACACTCAGACAGCAACACACACACACACACACACAGGGTTCTCCTGAGTGATGGTGGGTGAAGCTATGTTATTGTGTATCACAGTAAGACACCTGTTTAACAGTGGTACAGTACTCCTACCAAAACTCTGTGCTTTCTCTCCTGGTTTTTGGAGCCATCCAGTACAGTATAGCGTGTTGTTCGTTGATTCTTCATCTATAAAATACTGTTTGTCAAACCCTTGATTTAATAAGCTAATATTGACCAGTAGGTGGCGATAGAGAGAAAGAATCCACACTGCATCAGAGTAACCTTGTGCTCTTTTCTTTTCAGTTTGAGGGATCCAAAATGATGCTTAACCTAAATAGGTTTTATTTGTTCTGTCAAAAGTGGATTCTCTGAACTATAGAACCAAATAAGCAGCAAAATTAAGACATCAGATCAAACAGAATAAAATATTTCCCCCTGGACCCTGCCTTGTTCTTTATCAAACATGCAGGGTCCAATTAAACAAACAAATAATTGAACAGAAATAAATTCGACTCTGAAACACTGAGCACCTCCGCAGAGACAAGCATGCACATAATTAGGAGCAATATATCCAACCCTCTTTGAACATGGAACACAGTATTTGTTTTGTTCTACGAGCACGTTTGATTGTGAGTGAGTACAATGTGCGTGCGTGCGTGTGTGAGTGTGAGTTTCTGTGTGTGTGTGTGTGTGTGTGAGTTTCTGTGTGTGTGTGTGTGTGTGTGTGTGTGTGTGTGCGTGTGTGTGTGTGTGTGTGTGTGTGTGTGCGCGTGCTACTGTAAAAACCTCTCAGAAAGTATCATTAATTTTCCACCAGTTGAGGGATGGATTGTTTACAGCTCATGGAGTTCAGCTGATGCCAGCTCTGGCTGTGGTCCACTTCTCTACCAGGGGAGGCTGGTGGAGGTAGAAATCGGAGGACAGCATTACAATGAGCCCGTCCTCTGATTTCTACCTCCACCAGCCTCCCCTGCTCTCTACTTATGAACAGTGCACTCGCTCACTCTGCCTCATGGATTTAAAAGTATTGGATTGGTGGAAGCTTGGGCTGAAGGGAGGCTGCACCATTTCTTACACAAGTCTATGTTCTTTAAATCCATAATGGGGACTGAACAAGTGCACTTGAGGGGACAGGGACAGGGACAGGGACAGACCGCAGGCCAGTCGAGATCTTGTTCAGTCAACGGTGATGCATTATTGGGTTACGCCATTGGCTGAGGGGAGACGTCTGAGCCAAATTAAATGAGAGTTAAATGTCAGAGCTGTTCCACAGCTTTCAATAAAAGGTGATTCATTAAGGGTGAGGAACAGCTGAAACTACATTTCCCATCTGGCTCTAGATTCAGATTATAGTTCCAACCATGCTGATTCATTTCTTCCAAGAAATGTGATTAGTCTCTCTCAGGAGGACAAAAGTGACAGATTGGCAAATCAAGTATGGAACAATATGTTCCCACAAAGAACATCCTGTCTGCTTCAGTACAATTAGGCCCAACTTTTGTAAACATTGTGGATGTTTTGTTGCTCATAAAGTGATTTAGCTGCTCAGATCAAACATGGTCCGAACATTAACGATAAACTCTATTTCTTAACAGTCTGTATTAAAACTACACAACTCAAATCACCAATGAGGAGTGTCCACAGCTAGGGGTGGAGGCAATTACTAGAAAGAAAGAATGTAAGGATAACAGAGAGAGAGAAAGAGAGAGAGAGAGAGAGAGAGAGAGAGAGAGAGAGAGAGACCCAGACCCTCCACTGTCGAAGGCAATACACACTCCAATACATATGTTGTTATTTTTCTTTCCATTTGTATACTACTTGAATGTCATGCCAATAAAGCAAGTTGAATTCAATTCAATTGAGAGAGGGAGAAAGAGAGAAAGAGAGAGAGAGAGAGAGGACACTTACAGCTTCCCTAAAGTCTCCTTCTTTGGGCGACAGTGTAACCCCCAGATCTAGAGTGCCCAGGTTATGGTCGGGGTACTGGGGATCTTTAAGGTCAAGGGTCACATCCAGGGTCCTGCAGGAGCAGAGAGAGAATACAGTTACATCTTGACAAGGTACTTTATACACACACACACATACACACACACACACACACACACACACACACACACACACACACATACACATGTGCAATCCTAAAAAGTGTACGTCGGTGTAACAAGACATGGCAATGTTTGGGAGTACTAATGAGAAACCAACAGTCTCATTGTCATGTTCATGAAACCAGTTTGAGATGACTTTTTCTTTGTGACATGGTGCATTATCATGCTGGAAGTAGCCATTAGAAGATGGGTAAATTGTGGCCATGAAGGGATGCATTTTTGCATGGTCAGCAACAATACTCAAATAGGCTGTGGCATTCAAGCGATGATTGATTGGTATTAACGGGCCCAAAGTGTGTCAAGAAAACATTCCCCACACCATTACACCACCACCACCATGAGAAGGTGTACAGGTGTTCCTAATAAAGTGCTCAGTGAGTGTATATGACAGATTATATGACAGATTCCCTTAAAATTCCAGCAGGTTTAGATAGCAGCAGTACATCGGGTGAGGTGCATTTCCCATATAATTACACTAGAGGGCAGTGTTGGATTATCACTGGACAAGATCCACTCTAGACTGACCTGTCCAGTATGAGCAGGGGAGGCCAGATAGACAGATAGTAAAGTAAAGACAAAAGAAAAAGAAAAAATTGAAAGAAGAAAGTGACAGAACAAAACAGACAAGAAAGGATAGACAGTAAGAGCTGGAGAGAGAGAGGGATAGAGAGAGAGAGAGAGAGAGAGAGAGAGAGAGAGAGAGAGAGAGAGAGAGAGAGAGAGAGAATGAGAGTGAGAGGGTGTGGACATGCTGCAATGAGACAACAAAGAAAAGGAGAAAAAAAAGAGAAGAATTGAGGAGGAAGGAAAGAGGAGAGTGAGAATGAGACAGGAAATGAGGGAGAAGATAGGAGAGAGAGAGGAGAGGAAGGAGGGGGTGGGAGGAGAGAGGAGAGGAGGAAGGAGGGAGGAGGGAGGTGGGAGCAGAGTTTCCTGTACAGACCTCTGGTGTTCCAGGGACTCCAGGAAGAGGTAGGCTGAGCCCATGAAGTCATCCTGGAGGCCAAAGTCATAGTCAAACACCTAGGGACACAATAATAACACACACACTGTTACCATAGCAACATCATACTGTTGTACCACATCACTGACTACACACACACTAAGGCCAAAAGTCATCGTCAAACACCCGAGGACACAACCACAACAACACAAGCACTGTTAGCATAGGAACATCATACTGTAGTATAATTCTACTGTAGTACCACACCACTGACTACACACACACACACACACACACACACACACACACACACACACACACACACACACACACACACACACACACACACACACACACTAAGGATTACCTTGACATATAGCGGATCTCTCAGGCTGTCCACCAGTAGGCTGACCCTCTCGTCCCACACCGGGTTCAGGTTCTTATTGATGGTCTTACTCCTGAACACCTCCTTGCCCCCAATCTTAAACTTCACATACGGATCACTGGTCCCTGTGGAGAGAGACACAGAACAGAGATGAGGGCAGGGGTACAGTAGGTTAGAAACTGCTACAGATACAGAATACAAGGAGGTGAGGAACACTGATGTCTAATTGTTTATAAAGAGACTAGGGCCTAGACTATGGTTAGGAAATAACGACTCCTCGCGTCCTCTCCTCTGTCCTCCACTTGCTTCTTCTCAAAAAGCAGTGGAGGAGAAGATCTAGGTTACTCCCATTGCATTTTCTCCTCCAATGCTTTTCTGAGAAGAAGCGAGTGGAGGACAGAGGAGAGGACGTGAGGATAGGCCCGGGTCACCTCCAGGCATGGGGATACGACCCTCACATCCAGAAGAGGAGGAGGAAGAGAAAGGAAGGTAAGGAAGGACTCAGGAGATAGAGACAGCCTTGTGTTCTCCCCTCCTTACCCGGCTGAGCTGATAGACAACACAGCAAGAGGCGGGTAACATATGTACTGTATATAGATGTTGTATAGAAGGGGAGGCCCCCCCCCCCCTCTCTCTCTCTCTCTCTCTCTCTCTCTCTCTCTCTCTCTCCCTCCTGGCCTGAACACTCCTCGCTCACGCTCCAGGTCATGTGACTAATGCTGAAGTCTAATTGGCTGAAACAGAGCTGCTGTTCCCTGAATGTTGTGTGGTGCAGGACTTACAACAATAGTGCTCTTCAGCCAACAACTCTCTCGTTAAACACATTGTTTCATTACATCATTGAAACATCAAAGGAAACATGCAAACTGCTCATGTCAGCAAAATAAAGGATTGTCAGAAGAAGGATTTAAAACACACAGCGTTTGTACAATCTCTCACAGACGCAATACCTAGTACTGACCAGTAGATGGAGCTCTTGATCTAAAATTGTCTTTATGTGGCAGTCCCTGGTGATTCTGACTGATCACTCTCCCTGTCCTGACGCAATGGGATACAAACACACTCCATCGCACACAAGCCATCTAATACACAGACATACGCACGCACACACACACACACACACTACACACACAGACGCACACACACGCACATGCACACGCACACATACACACACACACACACATGCACACACACACACACACACTCAGAGGCCCTTTCACCGTCATCCTTACAGGGCAAAGTAATTTATTTGAAAAATAGATTTATTTGAGACCACATTTTCCATTGAAAAATGATTATTGATCCAATTCTCCAAACACAGCCCACTTTTATCCTGCTAGCTTATTCTTCACTGTTATTATCCTGAGATGAAGGCCAGATGAAAAACATCAAAGAGGTGTATTACGAAAAACACTGCTGTTGCTGTTTTCCTCTCAATCAGACCAATAGGTTCAGACAGGGCCCTTCATCTTATGTGATCAAACACAGAGACAAAGACAAAGCAGACAAAGAGAGGAGTTAGCCTTTCTAATAGTCACAACTGTTGGAATCAAAGCTTTGTTTGTGGAGGAGATAATCAACTTCATTAGCTTACCAGTCTCCGCTCACGTTCCGTAGTCTGTAGAAACCCGGGCGGACCCTATACAAATACGTTAGACTCCAGTGGAGGCTGCTGGAGGTAGACATCGGAGAATGGGCTCAGTGTAATGCATGGAACGGAATGAGGAATGGTATCAAACGTATGCATTACAATGGGCCTGTCGTCCGATGTCTACCTCCACCAGCCTCCCCTGCTAGACTCATCTGAGGGAGAACATGTATGCTCCGGGACAGTACACTTGTAATGTAACAGTAGTATGTCCATCGCTGATCTAGTAACTGATAGCCGATATTGTGTTTGGGTATGCATATCAAGCTGCATCCTAACTCCCAAACTGAACATGAACATTACACCGTGCTCCACCCACCCTCCACCCACCCACTCTACTCCCACCACCTGTCTCCCCTCACTGACTCTGCAGAAGCAGGCAGAGATGGAGGCCAGGACTGGGCATGCTCCTGCTGTGGAGCTACTAGCTGGGAGCTACTAGCTGGGAGCGTAGCTATCTGGGAGCGTGGCTATCTGGGAGCGTGGCCAGCAGGGAGCGTGGCTAGCGGGGCTAGCGTGGCTAGCGGGGGAGCTTGGCTCTGTGTGTGTTTTTCATGTAGCCTACCTCTTCTGATTAGCATCATAGCATAACCCCCATCATTACCACGCAAAGCACGTTAACTGAACCACACACGCAAACAACACACACTCACCCAGTCACACAAACAAACTCATATATTACACAAATGTAAAACACACTCGTGCCATTAGCAGATTAGCTAAATGGAGCATACATTACTCCCATTTTCTCTGTATCCCTCTATCCTATACATCAATCTAAATCATTCTCCAACGTATCTCTCTCCCTCTCTCCCTCCCTCCCTCCCTCCCTCCCTCCCTCAATCCCCCCCCCCTCCCTCACAGGGAGTTGCCCGTCTAAGCGTTCTAGTGGCACACAGTCCATTACGTCACACCGTGTGCTGCTGTATCACAGTTTGATGAGGACTACAGGGACTGACTGGAAAATGCTGACACGACGTCTCGGCTGCCAGCAGGCTTTTTGGTGTGTGTGAGACAACATGCGCTCTAAGGTCTGCTGGGAGGAGATGTACACACACGCTGAACACACTACCCCCCTGGTGCCGTTGATCGATCTCAGCGGGACAGCCGTATATAGAAGAGACATGAGTACAGTGGAGGTGGATGAGGCTGGGGGAATGGATAGTGTTGTGAGCCGTGTAGTTAGCTACCACACAGTGGAACCGGTAGCCAATGTAATGTGTTGCAGCCACCTGCTGCTGGCTGCGATTGCCACAGGACGTGGACATAC
>NC_139661.1:16899523-16947552 GCF_951799395.1 Argentina silus
ATGGTGCAATAACACTGCAAGAATGGAATCATAAAACCCTTCTGTGACTGAGGGATTATTGCAATATGATGACAAATAACCAATAACTGTGGAGATATCTGAGGACATTTTCAAGAGGGGAAAACCACAGGATATTAGGTAAGGTCAGATAAGGTCAGAATTGATGGTAGTTTAATGACAAACCATAACTGAACAGTTAGAAGATTCAATAAAGCAGAGGGAGGCAAAGAACGTTGTTCTGTAAAAGAAAAATTACTACTGTTTGAAATTGTGATTTTTAATGGACTACACTTCTATTTTCCTCTCCTACAGGCGGCATCTAACCCTACCTGTCCCACCGACAGTCTCCTCTCATTTTAGCTCTTCAATATGTTGTTTCATTTGCATAGTAAGCACTCATTACATGCAAACGTATTGAACTCACAGAGGTATGGGGGAGAGGTAACAGGATTAATTAATGTGGAATGCAAATGTGCTGTACGTATGAGAACACTGATTGGCCTTATCAGGAATCTCAGTGGGGGAGAGGGGGAGGAGGGGGAGAGGGGAGGGGTAGGAGGGGACTGGTACTGGAGGCCTCAGCCTTGTATCAGCATCACAAGCCGACTAAGATGGAAACACAAAAATACTGACGGAAAACATTTGCACTCACTCTATGACATGTCTTCATAATGTATATTTAAACAGAAACAGAAAGTAGTTCAGTAATGCTGTGTCTGTGTGAGATAGTAGGAAAGTGAACACACACACACACACACACACACACACACACACACACACACACACACACACACACACACACACACACACACACACAACACACACACACACACACACACACACACACACACACACACACACACACACACTTAAACAACACTACAAACTAAACTGTTTTCAAAAACTCTCACAAACAGCTTCCCAATGCAGCACAGTGAACGAAGAAGAACATTTTACTCAGTTTTACAAACTCAAAGCAGCGAGGTATCAAGAGCCCTGGGAGATCTGATCTGTGTTGTGTCTGTTTGACAGCACTCCAGGTGAGTCCTGATGGCCTTGTCTCTCCCTGGGGTGACGGTGCCTAGCAGAGCACGACCAGACCAGCACACTGACACCCCCTGTCACCTCCACAAGCCTGGCTCTCTCTACCCATGACAGATGTGCCACGCGGGGGAAGACGTGACTGTAACCACCCTCCATCATCCACTGGTACCCAGTCCCCAGGGAGAGGGACATGAGGCAGTGTCATCATCTGGTCACACAGCCGCAGCAGAGGTTGTCACTGGCAACTCACAACCAATGACATCCTAGATAGGTGTAAGTGCATTGGGGAGAGTAGGGGGGGTAGAATATTAAAACGATGTGACAGAGAGAGGTAAGAAGGTCACACACACATGCACCTACGCACGCACACGCACACACGCACGCACACACACACACACACACACACACACACACACAGCACAGCACAGCACAGAATACATAAGTTTTAAAGTTTACATAGTAAGGAATGGGTGCAACATCAAAGAGCTATCCTGCTGCATCAAACCCAGCCCCCCAGAGGAGTGAGAGCTGGTGTGTCTCTGCCAGGTCTCAGCCCTGTAGTGGCCTAACAAGCAGACAGGCAGTCACACAGGATTCCCTGTCAGCTCCTGATGATGGAAAGCTACTTTGGGAAGAAGCTGTTTCTATCCTCTATGACAGATCTAATAGACAACACAGGCCTGAGGTCTAGATGAAGAGATATGGAGGATCAGGGAGAGTTATGTCCATCTGTACATCCTCCTCCTCCTCCTCCTCCTCCTCCTCCTCCTCCACCTCCTCCTCCTCCTCTTGTAGGGGGTTGGATTGGTCACGGAGACAGGCTTCATTACTGGTGCCTTTGCCTCCAGACCAACACACGCGCGCCGTGCAGGCGCATGCGCACGCACGCACGCACACACACACACACACACACATACACACACACACACACACACACACACACACACACACACACACACACACACACACACACAAAGACACGCAGTGATGATTCATGCCTGGGCAGGGATAGATCTGTGTAACATGGTGCTGACTGATTGGTCAGTAATGCTGCCACAGACTCACAGGGAGGACCATGGGGCTTTGACTCTCCCTGCTCATAGTCCTCATAGGACAGCAATGAGCTCTTTCTGTCCAGACATGATCTGATGGTCAGAAAGCACTAGAACCTTCCAGGAGCCCCAGAGGTCGGCCCTTTATTGATTCAATAAAAACTACACCATACATAATAAATGGCCATTTCACTTTGTTTTCATTTTATTTATTTTTTTACTTTAAAAGCATGAGGAGGGTGACATTCTATTGCAATAGGAAACATGGAGAGCTATACTTGGTAAGATACATGCTCGGGGTATTCAGCTTCCAAATACTGCACCAGATAAATAGTCCCAGGCTCCAATTATAGCCCTCTGCTGCCAGACTGGGAGGACTGTCTCTTAGCATCAGAGCATTCATCTCAAATCCCAAATGAGCTGTCCAGATGAGGCCAGGGCGGAACAGGTGAGCTGCTCACCTCAATGCTCACTGCTCATTATCCATAGAGAGAGGGGGAGAGAGACAGAGAGGGAGAGAGAGAGGGAGACAGAGAGGGAGAGAGAGAGGGAGACAGTGACAGACGGAGAGAGAGAGAGAGAGAGAGAGAGAGAGAGAGAGAATGTAGAGTAGAGACTATGCAGGCCTGCCATAGTGCCTATTAAGTGCTAATGAGACCATTACTGTCTAAAGTTAGGTATCCCCTGGCAGGGACACTCACACTGCCCCTGGCCCCCCTGGCCCCCCTGGCCCCCCTGGCCCCCCTGGCAGGGTGGGAGTGACAGGAGACAAAGTGTCACTCAAGGTTGTCTACCCTTTCTCTCGCACTATGACTGCTTGTGCAACTTATTCTTGTGTAAAGTCTTACTTGCGATGATTGTGATGTATAATTGATTTACTTGCAAATGTACTTCCTTCTGTTAAATCACTCAAATTTAAATTTAATTTATTTTTTTGTTAAACATCATATTGTATCATGTATTAACCACAGAATCAGTAAAGGTAACACAGGATAAGCTTTACAGGGCTTGAAATGGGACAATTTTCAGACTAAAACCCATCCTCTATTGTTTGCCATCCTACTTATGAACTGGGACAGGTGTGTTGTTTTCTCGATTGTACTCCTTCATATCTTTTCATATCTCTCCTCACACCTTGAAAACTGGAGTGAGGACTGGCAGAGAGCAGGTGTGTGTTTGAGTGAGATAGGCCATACACACAGGCAGAGATAACAGTCAGAGAGAGGAGAGGAAAACAAGATAGGGAGTGAGAGACGGAGAACGCTTAAGAGAAAGAGGGAGAGAAAGAGAAACGGAACACGGAAAAAGAGAGAGAGAGAAACAGCGACAAAGACAGAGAGAGAAACAGAGTGAGTGAGAAAGAGAAGACAGCCGGAGAAATAAAGGGAGAGATATTTTTTAAAGACTAATAAGTGTTCTTGTGAAGACCTGGCTAGGGGTCAAAACGTTCTTGAGGAGCACCAACCAGTCTGATAGAGAGACCAAGAGGTCAAGAGAGAGACAGGGAGGACAATAAGAAAGAGAGATAGACAGAGAGAACCCCAGCAGAAGAACCCTACCTCCTCTGTCTCTGATGGCGAGGTTGTGTCCCTTCTTCAGTATGATATCGAGCTGGTACATCCCTGGGCTGGCAGGGGGAGGGGGCTCCGCATTACTGGGACCCACCATGTTGATGCCCTGCAAGCAGACGGAGAGAGACGACAGCTGTGAGAACACCACAAAGACACAGTACACCATAACACAACACAACACAACACAACACAACACAACACAACACAACGCAACACAACACATACAGTACACACATACACCTATAAACATACACACAAGCAATTTCAAAACACATTAGAACACACTCTTTAGAAACATAAATAGTCTTCATCAATCAAGCAGGTTTTGGCTAAGATTTGGCACTAAAAACTACAACCCCCCCCCCCCCCCCATCCGCAAAGCTGTCAGCTCTAAACACTGTTTCGGGGGCCTCAGTAAAAAAAAAAAAAAGGAAAACACTTAGAAAGACTAGAAAACTACACGTTATGTCCCCACAGTAGAATCCAGGCTGTAATTAATAGTAAACAGTCATAAAACAATCAATAACAATCAATATCAATAATTATGCTTTTCAAAGTGCTTTGAGCTCTTTAGCTTACATGGTGTTCCCTCATTGTGGCCCTGTGATTTGGATTGTACTGTACATGTCCCTCTGGGTCTAGCGTGAAGGAGGAAGCTCATTAGAGGGCTACGCTGCCTGGGAGGTCTGCTAGCTAGGAGAGAGCTACGCTAGGAGTTCTGCTGTGGAGAGCACTAGGAGGTCTCTCTCCCTCTCTCCCTGACTCTCTCCCTGACTCTCTCCCTGACTCTCTCTCTGACCCCCCCCCTGACTCTCTTCCTGACTCTCTCCTTGACTCTCTCCCTGACTCTCTCTCTCACTCTCTTCCTGACTCTCTCCCTGACTCTCTCCCTGACTCTCTCCTTGACTCTCTCCATGACTCTCTCCCTGACTCTCTCCCTGACTCTCTCCCTCTCTTCTCCATTAGATAAGGCTGCGTGGGTTCCCCTGTCACGTCTCTGCTGCTCTCTTGGTTTGAGACGCTAAGAATAGCCATCCTGACGCGAGCTAGCATCAGAGCACCCGAGTCGTGCCCATAGAGAGAGCAGCCATAGACAGGGCTCTCTGTGCCTGGTCTTCATTGTGAGGAGCCAGGAGGAGGCTAATGCAGGGTCATCTCATGATCAACAGAGGACTAAAACGTTCCCTCCCACATAAAGTATGGACTTACAAGCATAGCATTAGTGAAGGCATTGACAAGAGGAAATACAGCACTGGATTTTTATGGAAGTACGACTGTATGAAATATTAGCTGCTTTTCCTCCAATAGTTTGTTTCACAAATATATATTTTTTATCGTCGTTTGATGTTAGTTCTCCCATCACGACAATTGAGTTCCATCCACTTCCAAAGTCTCTGGGGTTTGTCTTTAGCTCTCCATTTGTTATACAGACGTATACAGAAGGAAACTACCTGACATGTTAATGGTTAACTTCTAATATCTATGTATTGTGACCTTCGTCATCTCTTTGTACTGTAAAAAGATGCAATCAAGAATACAGAAAGCCACTCGTAAACATGTTACTAGTTAACTAGTCTTTTGCCCTTTGGCGTGACAATACTTCCTCTTGAGTGGCAAGGAGTGGCAGAATATTCATCTGACACATTTAGCAGTTAGACAAATGATTAGCAGTAAAAGAACGATGATATAATTTAGGATCGACTGTATCATCTAAAACATATGATCTGTACTTGGTTGTTCCTGCGACTGCTACTTTCCTAGAGACCGAGGTACGAGAGAGAGGAGAGGAGGTGTGAACAATCCTAAAGCGATTGCCGCTGCCATAGAATCATCCAAACATCAGGTGAGAGAGGTCTGTACCTCACATGACATTAAACAAAGTCCCACATGTCTAATAAACAATTATGTGTCCATTGCAATTATACATTTTACATACGCAGGTTAATGGACAGCTGTTGAAAACAAGTTTGTCTTTTTTTACCAGTTTTTTAACTGTCTAGTCCTCGCTCTTTGGTTACAGCTCGTAAAGGGGCCATAAACTATTTGTCTCACAGCATATACACAACATATTGTACCACAAAAAGGTTAATGGTCTTTATGATTCATATTGTTGTGTTTGTGGTTGTCTCTTTCAGGAATGATGGTGACTCTATCAGAGTGTCTGTTTGTGACTCTCCTGCTTCTTCTGCAGAGAGCAGGCTCTGAGGAGTTTGAGGTTCTCAGTCCCTCACGCATTGTTGCTGCGGCTGGTGATGACATCATTCTGCCCTGTCACCTCAAACCCAACATCAACATCACCTTTCAGACAATCGTGTCCATCGTTACCAAGACAGCAGAGACAAAAATGAATTTCAGATCAGGTCCTACAGGGGAAGGACATCATTGTTTAAAGAGGAACTGAGGAGAGGAAACACCTCATTGAAACTGACCCGGGTACAAGGACTTGATGATGGAACTTATAAATGCTTTATTCAGTCCAAGGTCTGGTATGATGATTCCACTATTCAACTCTACGTTAAAGCTGTAGGATCCCAGCCAGTGGTCTCCATTGAGGGACACAGAGAGGGAGGGATAGGTCTGCTGTGTGAATCTAAAGGCTGGCACCCTGAACCTGAGATGGTGTGGCAGGACAGTGAAGGAGTCACTCTCTCTGCTGGACCTCCAGAGACATGCAGGGACAGAGAGGGACTCTACACAGTCAAACTAAGTGCCACTGTGCAGGAGACAGACACCAACAACTATATCTGTAGAGTTCAACTGAAACAGACCAAAGAGACGTTGTATACAGAATGTCACATCCCTAGTGAGCTGTTTGATCATACAATGCCCTGGAAAGTAGCCTTTGCCATGGGAGCTCTCATTGTGATTGGATTAGCTGTAATCATATTAATTTTATGTAAAGTGTACAGATCCAAGACAGATCATCTCACTGAAGAGAAGGATCATCTCATTGGAGAGAGGGATCATCTCACTGGAGAGAGGGATGGTCTCACTGGAGAGAGGGATCGTCTCACTGGAGAGAAGGAGGGTCTCACTGGAGAGAGGGATCGTCTCACTGGAGAGAGGGATCGTCTCATTGAACAGAAGGAGGGTCTCACTGAAGAGAGGGATCATCTCACTGGAGAGAGGGATCATCTCAGTAGAGAGAGGGATCGTCTCATTATAGAGAAGGGTCTTCTCACTGGAGAGAGGGATCAACTCACTGGAGAGAGGAATCGTTTCATTGAATGTATACGTTGTGTCACATTCCAGAATGATCGTCTCATTGAAGAGAAGGGTTGTCTCATTAAAGAGAAGGGTCGTCTCATTAGAGAGAGGGATTGTGTCACTACTAAAATGGATTATATGAAAACAATGTGGATACCAGATTTTGAAACCACCAGGAAATATGCTGTGGTTGTGACTCTAGACCCTGATACGGCACATCCCAGTCTCATCCTATCTGACGATGGGAAAGAAGTGAGTGAAGGAGACAAACAACAGGACCTCCACGACAACCCAGAGAGGTTCAACAAAAAGGGCTTAGTCCTGGGAAAGGAGGGGTTTTCCTCTGGGAGGTTTTACTATGAGGTGGAGGTGAAGGGGAAGACTATGTGGTGTTTAGGAGTGACCAGAGAGTCCATCGAGAGTAAGGGTTCAATTACACTGAGACCTAGTAAGGGATACTGTTTACTGGTTCTGAGGAATGGGGACAAGTATGAGGCTCTTAATGACAACCGTACGATCCTCTCCCTGAGACATAAGCCCCAGAAGGTGGGGGTGTTTGTGGATTATGAGGAGGGACAGGTGTCCTTCTTCAATGTGGAGGCCAGGTCTCATATCTACACTTTCACTGGCTGCATGTTCACTGGCAGTCTCTATCCATGCTTCAGCCCATGTGATAATTATGATGGTAACAACTCAGAATCACTGATAATCTCTCCTGTGGAGGATACTACAGACTGACTGTTTGAAATCAAGGTCAATGTAGTGGTAGCAAGAAGATACAAGACTGGGTTTCAGTGTGTGTGTGTGTGTGTGTGTGTGTGTGTGTGTGTGTGTGTGTGTGTGTGTGTGTGTGCATGTGGGTGTGTGTGTGTGTGCGTGTGCGCACGTGCGCACCTGCGTGTGCATTTTATTTTAACATTATGTATTTGATAGACAGACACACAAACCACAGTGGAATTTAAGTGGATTTGCATAGCGCATGATTAGATGAGCAGAGCTCTTTAAACAAGCTATTGTAGAAACATCAATGGGTCACAGGCTCCATCAAGCAAAGGACAAACAAATACATACAACAACATATAAATACACTGCCCGGGACAAATGCTCAGGACAGCATGTAAATATTGAGAATAAACAAGCAATTGCAAAGGATTTTACAGTCATGCAGTTCAAACTAACAAGCAGAAATTATACATTTTGTATGTACCCATCTGTAACATCCAAAATACGTTTGTTAAATCCATGACTGGGATTATGTGGGTCTTGGAGAATACAGTATGTCATTGCTTTATATGATATAATCACTGGGTGTTTTGTGTCCATTCGGATTTACGCTAGTATATTTTCTTAGAATTGTATCATAAGCACACAACTGTTGTAATGAAATGTGAAATGTATAATTTGAATTTGTAAAGTGTTCCGGGGACACTCTGGGAGGGGAGGGGGAATGAGGGGAGGGAGTGAGGGAGAGTACAGCAGAGAAGGGTAGGGAATTTGATTACAATCTGTGTGGGGGGGCGGGCATGTATTCATACTTTACTGTATAGCTCCTTTGGCTATATTTACATTTGTAATTCATGCCAATAAAGCCCATGCCAATGGAGATGACCTGGGCTCGTGTGTGTGTGTGTGTGTGTGTGTGTGTGTGTGTGTGTGTGTGTGTGTGTGTGTGTGTGTGTGTGTGTGTGTGTGTGTGTGTGTGTGTGTGTGTGTGTGTGTGTGGTGTGTGTGTGTGTGTGTGTGTGTGTGTGTGTGTGCGTGTGCTCATAGGAGAATTAAAGAGTTACTTTGGTGGTCTGAGTCTGTAAGCCCATGGCTTTTGTTCTCTCTGAAACACCCACAAGAGATTAAGAGACTGTATCAATGGAGTTTGTACTATAATGCCATCTATTTGTAGTATAATTATTTTTTACTTAAAGCTGTAGGATCCCAGCCTGTGGTCTCCATTGAGGGACACAGAGAGGGAGGGATGGGTCTTCTGTGTGAATCTAAAGTCTGGCACCCTGAGCCTGAGATGGTGGGGCAGGACAGTGAAGGAGTCACTCTCTCTGCTGGACCTCCAGAGACACACAGGGACTATGAGGGACTCTACACAGTCAAACTAAGTGCCACTGTACAGGAGTCAACAACCAATAACTGTATCTGTAGACTTCAACCGAATCAGAAGGTGGGGGTGTTTGTGGAATCTGAGGAGGGACCGGTGCCCTTCTTCAATGTGGAGGCCAGGTCTCACATCTACACTTTCACTGGCTGCTTCTTCACTGAGGAACTCTACCCATACTTCAGTCCATTTAATAATGATCCTGGTAGAAACTCAGCCCCACTGATAATCTCCGCTGTGGATGTTACTACAGGATGACTGGTTGAAACCAAATAATGTAAATGTAATGGTATCAAGAAGACACACACATACCTTTTCATTTAATACCTCCCACTTAAGCCCCCTTCCCGCCCCCTCCACCCGTCACACACACACACACACACACACACACACACACACACACACACACACACACACACACACACACACACACAGAGCATGCACACACACAGAGCTCACACACACACAGACACAGTACACCATAACACAACACAACGCAACACAACACATACAGTACATCACCTATAAACATACACACAACCAATTTCAAAACACATTAGAAACCTAAATAGTCTTCATCAATCAAGCAGGTTTTGGCTAAGATTTGGCACTAAAAACTACCCCCCCCCCCATCCGCAAAGCTGTCAGCTCTGAACACTGTTTCGGGGGCCTCAGTAAAAAAAAACAGGAAAACACTTAGAAAGACTAGAAAACTACACCTTATGTCCCCTCAGTAGAATCCAGGCTGTAATTAATAGTAAACAGTCATAAAACGATCAATAACAATCAATATCAATAATTATGCTTTTCAAAGTGCTTTGAGCTCTTTAGCCTACATGGTGTTCCCTCATTGTGGCCCTGTGGTTTGGATTGTACTGTACATGTCCCTCTGGGTCTAGCGTGAAGGAGGAAGCTCATTAGAGGGCTACGCTGCCTGGGAGGTCTGCTAGCTAGGAGAGAGCTACGCTAGGAGTTCTGCTGTGGAGAGCACTAGGAGGTCTCTCTCCCTCTCTCCCTGACTCTCTCCCTGACTCTCTCTCTCCCTGCTCTCCCTGACTCTCTCTCTCCCTGCTCTCCCTGACTCTCTCCCTGACTCTCTCCCTGACTCTCTCCCTGACTCTCTCCCTGACTCTCTCCCTCTCTTCTCCATTAGATAAGGCTGCGTGGGTTCCCCTGTCACGTCTCTGCTGCTCTCTTGGTTTGAGACGCTAAGAATAGCCATCCTGACGCGAGCTAGCATCAGAGCACCCGAGTCGTGCCCATAGAGAGAGCAGCCATAGACAGGGCTCTCTGTGCCTGGTCTTCATTGTGAGGAGCCAGGAGGAGGCTAATGCAGGGTCATCTCATGACCAACAGAGGACTAAAACGTTCCCTCCCACATACAGTATGGACTTACGAGCATAGAATTAGTGTAGGCATTGACAAGAGGAAATACAGCACTGGATTTTATGAGTTTTATGGAAGATTAGATTAGATTAGATTAGATTCAACTTTATTGTCATTGTGCAGAGCACAAGTACAGAGACAACGAAATGCAGTTAGCGTCTAACCAGAAGTGCAAAATAGCAGAAAGTGCAATGAACAGTATATACAGGTAGTGCAATATATGAGCAGTAAGTAGTGCAGTATAGTATAAGTAGTGCAGTGTAGCAGTATATGAGTAAGCAGTAGCATTATAAGCAGAATAAATAGGTTGCAGTATGAACAGTGTAGCAGCATATGAGCTGTATAGGCAATGCAGTCTAGCAGTATATATGTATTAACAGTAACATTAAGGTAGATAGCAGCATAAATATGAATATGGAATGCCGTATGAACAGTATAAACAGGTATGTACAGTATGTACAGATATGTGCAGTGTATTAACAGTAGTATTAAAGAAAATATAGGGATATGTGCATTATGAACAGTATAGACAGATTATGAACAGTATAGACAGATATGTACAGAAGAGCAGTGGTATTGAGTAAGAGCAGTGTTACAGTAATAGTGCAATTGTCCGGGGGTGGGGGGGGGGGGGGGGGGGTGCAGGGGTTGCAGGGGTTGGTAGGTTGTCACCTAGGTGCAGTGTTCAAGTTCAGTAGGGTGACAGCCGCAGGGACGAAGCTACCTCTGAACCTGCTGGTTCGGGTGCGGAGAGACCTGTAGCGCCTCCCGGAGGGGAGTGGGGTGAACAGTCTATGGTTGGGGTGAGAAATGTCCTTGACGAAGTATGACTGTATGAAATATTAGCTGCTTTTCCTCCAATAGTTAGTTTCACAAATATATATTTTTATCGTTGTTTGATGTTATTTCTCCCATCATGACAATTGAGTTCCATCCACTTCCAAAGTCTTATGGATCCTCTGGGGTTTGTCTTTAGCTCTCCATTTGTTTTACAGACGTATACAGAAGGAAACTACCTGACATGTTAATGGTTAACTTCTAATATCTATGTATTGTGACCTTCGTCATCTCTTTGTTCTGTAAAAAGATGCAATCAAGAATACAGAAAGCCACTCGTAAACATGTTACTAGTTAACTAGTCTTTTGCCCTTCGGCATGACAATACTTTCTCTTTCTACTGGAACAAAGGAGTGGCAGAATATTCATCTGACACATTTAGCAGTTAGACAAATGATTAGCAGTAAAAGAACGATGATATAATTTAGGATCGACTGTATCATCTATAACATATGATCTATACTTGGTTGTTCCTGCGACTGCTACTTTCCTGGAGACCGAGGTACGAGAGAGAGGAGAGGAGGTGTGAACAATCCTAAAGCGATTGCCGCTGCCATAGAATCATCCAAACATCAGGTGAGAGAGGTCTGTACCTCACATGAGATTAAACAAAGTCCCACATGTCTAATAAACAATTATGTGTCCATTGCAGTTATACATTTTACATACGCAGGTTAATGGACAGCTGTTGAAAACAAGTTTGTCTTTTTTTTACCAGTTTTTTAACTGTCTAGTCCTCGCTCTTTGGTTACAGCTCGAAAAGGGGCCATAAACTATTTGTCTCACAGCATATACACAACATATTGTACCACAAAAAAGTTAATGGTCTTTATGATTCATATTGTTGTGTTTGTGGTTGTCTCTTTCAGGAATGATGGTGACTCTATCAGAGTGTCTGTTTGTGACTCTCCTGCTTCTTCTGCAGAGAGCAGGCTCTGAGAGGTTTGAGGTTCTCAGTCCCTCACTTATTGTTGCTGCGGCTGGTGATGACATCATTCTGCCCTGTCACCTCAAACCCAACATCAGTGCTGAGGACATGACAGTTGATTGGATTAGGCCCCACCTTTCAGACAATCGTGTCCATCATTACCAAGACAGCAGAGACATATATGAAGATCAGATCAGGTCCTACAGGGGAAGGACCTCATTGTTTAAAGAGGAACTGAGGAGAGGAAACACCTCATTGAAACTGACCCGGGTACAAGGACTTGATGATGGAACTTATACATGCTTTATTCAGTCCAAGGTCTGGTATGATGATTCCACTATTCAACTCTACGTTAAAGCTGTAGGATCCCACCCAGTGGTCTCCATTGAGGGACACAGAGAGGGAGGGATAGGTCTGCTGTGTGAATCTAAAGGCTGGCACCCTGAACCTGAGATGGTGTGGCAGGACAGTGAAGGAGTCACTCTCTCTGCTGGACCTCCAGTGACACGCAGGGACAGAGAGGGACTCTACACAGTCAAACTAAGTGCCACTGTACAGGAGACAGACAACTATATCTGTAGAGTTCAACTGAAACAGACCAAAGAGACGTTGTATACAGAATGTCACATCCCTAGTGAGCTGTTTGATCATACAAAGCCCTGGAAAGTAACCTTTGCTGTGTCCATCACCATGGGAGCTCTCATTGTGATTGGATTAGTTGTAGTCATATTAATTTTATTGAAAGTGTACAGATCCAAGACAGATCGTCTCACTGGAGAGAGGGATCGTCTCACTGGAGAGAACGAAGGTCTCACTGGAGAGAAGGATCGTCTCACTGGAGAGAACAAAGGTCTCACTGGAGAGAAGGATTGTGTCACTGGAGAGAACAAACGTATCACTCGAGAGAAGGATCGTCTCACTCGAGAGAACGAACGTCTCACTGGAGAGAAGGATTGTGTCACTAGAGAGAAGGATCGTCTCACTGGAGAGAACGAAGGTCTCACTGAAAAGAAGGATCGTCTCACTGGAGAGAAGGATCGTCTCACTGGAGAGAAGGATCGTCTCACTGTTGAGAACGAAAGTCTCACTGTAGAGAAGGATCGTCTCACTGGAGAGAACGAACGTCTCACTAGAGAGAAGGATCATGTCACTGGAGAGAACAAACATCTCACTCGAGAGAAGGATCATCTCACTGGAGAGAACGAACGTCTCACTAGAGAGAAGGATGATGTCACTGGAGAGAACAAACGTATCACTCGAGAGAAGGATCGTCTCACTCGAGAGAACGAACGTCTCACTGGAGAGAAGGATTGTGTCACTAGAGAGAAGGATCGTCTCACTGGAGAGAACAAAGGTCTCACTGGAGAGAACAAAGGTCTCACTGGAGAGAAGGATCGTCTCACTGGAGAGAGCGAACGTCTCACTCGAGAGAAGGATCGTCTCACTGGAGAGAACGAACGTCTCACTAGAGAGAAGGATCATGTCACTGGAGAGAACAAACGTCTCACTCGAGAGAAGGATCGTCTCACTCGAGAGAACGAACGTCTCACTGGAGAGAAGGATTGTGTCACTAGAGAGAAGGATCGTCTCACTGGAGAGAACAAAGGTCTCACTGGAGAGAACAAAGGTCTCACTGGAGAGAAGGATCGTCTCACTCGAGAGAAGGATCGTCTCCCTGGAGAGAAGGATCGTATCACTGGAGAGAACGAAGGTCTCACTGGAGAGAAGGATCGTCTCACTGGAGAGGACGAACGTCTCACTGGAGAGAAGGATCGTGTCACTGGTGAGAACGAACGTCTCACTCAAGAGAAGGATCGTCTCAATGTATCATTGTCTCATTTGAGAGAGGGAAAGATGGGGTATTCCTCAAGGAGGTTTTAGAAATGGGATTTAGGAGTGGCCAGAGAGTCCATCATCAGGAAGGGTCCGATTACACTGAGACCTAGTAATGGATACTGGACTGTGATTCTGAGGAATGGGGATAAGTATGAGGGACTTACTGACCCTCCTGTCTACCTCTCCCTGAGACAGAAGCCCCAGACGGTGGGGGTGTTTGTGGATTATAAGGAGGGACAGGTGTCCTTCTTCAATGTGGAGGCCAGGTCTCATTTCTACACTTTCACTGGCTGCATCTTCACTGGCAGACTCTATCCATGCTTCGGCCCATGTAATAATTATGATGGTAACAACTCAGAATCACTGATAATCTCTCCTGTGGAGGACACTACAGACTGACTGTTTGAAATCAAGGTCAATGTAATGGTAGCAAGAAGATACAAGACTGGGTTTCAGTGTGTGTGTGTGTGTGTGTGTGTGTGTGTGTGTGTGTGTGTGTGTGTGTGTGTGTGTGTGTGTGTGTGTGTGTGCGTGCGTGCGCATGCGCGTGCGCATTTTATTTTAACATGATGTATTTGATAGACAGACACACAAACCACATTTTGTATGTACCCATCTGTAACATCCAAAATACGTTTGTTAAATCCATGACTGGGATTATGTGGGTCTTGGAGAATACAGTATGTCATTGCTTTATATTATATAATCACTGGGTGTTTTGTGTCCATTCGGATTTACGCTAGTATATTTTCTTAGAATTGTATCATAAGCACACAACTGTTGTAATGAAACGTGAAATGTATAATTTGAATTTGTAAAGTGTTCCGGGGACACTCTGGGAGGGGAGGGGGAATGAGGGGAGGGAGTGAGGGAGAGTACAGCAGAGAAGGGTAGGGAATTTGATTACAATCTGTGTGGGGGGGGGGGGCATGTATTCATACTTTACTGTATAGCTCCTTTGGCTATATTTACATTTGTAATTCATGCCAATAAAGCCCATTGAATGGAGATGACCTGGGCTCGTGTGTGTGTGTGTGTGTGTGTGTGTGTGTGTGTGTGTGTGTGTGTGTGTGTGTGTGTGTGTGTGTGTGTGTGTGTGTGTGTGTGTATGTGTGTGTGTGTGTGTGTGTGTGTGTGTGTGTGCGTGTGCTCATAGGAGAATTAGAGAGTTACTTTGGTGGTCTGAGTCTGTAAACCCATGGCTTTTGTTGTCTCTGAAACACTCACAAGAGATTAAGAGACTGTATCAATGGGGCTGAGTTTTTACTATAATGCCATCTATTTGTAGTATAATTATTACTACTTTTACTCATGCATACTGGATTTTTCACTTCTTTTATTTTTTTTTTACTTAAAGCTGTAGGATCCAAGCCAGTGGTCTCCATTGAGGGACACAGAGAGGGAGGGATGGGTCTTCTGTGTGAATCTAAAGTCTGGCACCCTGAGCCTGAGATGGTGGGGCAGGACAGTGAAGGAGTCCCTCTCTCTGCTGGACCTCCAGAGATACTCAGGGACTATGAGGGACTCTACACAGTCAAACTAAGTGCCACTGTACAGGAGTCAACAACCAATAACTATATCTGTAGACTTCAACCGAATCAGAAGGTGGGGGTGTTTGTGGATTATGAGGAGGGACCGGTGTCCTTCTTCAATGTGGAGGCCAGGTCTCACATCTACACTTTCACTGGCTGCTTCTTCACTGAGGAATTCTACCCATACTTCAGTCCATTTAATAATGATCCTGGTAGAAACTCAGCCCCACTGATAATCTCCACTGTGGATGTTACTACAGGATGACTGGTTGAAACCAAACAATGTAAATGTAATGGTTTCAAGAAGACACACACATACCTTTTCATTTAATACCTCCCACTTAAGCCCCCTTCCTGCCCCCTCCCCCCGTCACACACACACACACACACACACACACACAGAGCATGCACACACACAGAGCTCACACACACACAGACACAGTACACACCATAACACAACACAACACAACACAACACAACACATACAGTACATCACCTATAAACATACACACAACCAGTTTCAAAACACATTAGAACACACTCTTTAGAAACATAAATAGTCTTCATCAATCAAGCAGGTTTTGGCTAAGATTTGGCACTAAAAACTACCCCCCCCCATCCGCAAAGCTGTCAGCTCGAAACACTGTTTCGGGGGCCTCAGTAAAAAAAAAACAGGAAAACACTTGAAAAGACTAGAAAACTACACGTTATGTCCCGACAGTAGAATCCAGGCTGTAATTAATAGTAAACAGTCATAAAACGATCAATAACAATCAATATAAATAATTATGCTTTTCAAAGTGCTTTGAGCTCTTTAGCCTACATGGTGTTCCCTCATTGTGGCCCTGTGGTTTGGATTGTACTGTACATGTCCCTCTGGGTCTAGCGTGAAGGAGGAAGCTCATTAGAGGGCTACGCTGCCTGGGAGGTCTGCTAGCTAGGAGAGGGCTACGCTAGGAGTTCTGCTGTGGAGAGCACTAGGAGGTCTCTCTCCCTCTCTCCCTGACTCTCTCCCTGACTCTCTCTTTCACTCTCTCCCTGACTCTCTCCCTGACTCCCTGCTCTCCCTCTCTTCTCCATTAGATAAGGCTGCGTGGGTTCCCCTGTCACGTCTCTGCTGCTCTCTTGGTTTGAGACACTAAGAATAGCCATCCTGACGCGAGCTAGCATCAGAGCACCCGAGTCGTGCCCATAGAGAGAGCAGCCATAGACAGGGCTCTCTGTGCCTGGTCTTCATTGTGAGGAGCCAGGAGGAGGCTAATGCAGGGTCATCTCATGACCAACAGAGGACTAAAACGTTCCCTCCCACATACAGTATGGACTTACGAGCATAGCATTAGTGAAGGCATTGGCAAGAGGAAATACAGCACTGGATTTTATGAGTTTTATGGAAGATTAGATTAGATTAGATTAGATTCAACTTTATTGTCATTGTGCAGAGTACAAGTACAGAGACAACGAAATGCAGTTAGAGAGACCTGTAGCGCCTCCCGGAGGGGAGTGGGGTGAACAGTCTATGGTTGGGGTGAGAAATGTCCTTGACGAAGTATGACTGTATGAAATATTAGCTGCTTTTCCTCCAATAGTTTGTTTCACAAATATATATTTTTTATCGTCGTTTGATGGTATTTCTCCCATCATGACAATTGAGTTCCATCCACTTCCAAAGTCTTATGGATCCTCTGGGGTTTGTCTTTAGCTCTCCATTTGTTATACAGACGTATACAGAAGGAAACTACCTGACATGTTAATGGTTAACTTTTAATATCTATGTATTGTGACCTCCGTCATCTCTTTGTACTGTAAAAAGATGCAATCGAGAATACAGAAAGCCACTCGTAAACATGTTACTAGTTAACTAGTCTTTTGCCCTTTGGCATGACAATACTTCCTCTTGAGTGGCAAGCAGTGGCAGAATATTCATCTGACACATTTAAGCAGTTAGACAAATGATTAGCAGTAAAAGAACGATGATATAATTTAGGATCGACTGTATCATCTATAACATGTGATCTATACTTGGTTGTTCCTGCGACTGCTACTTTCCTGGAGACCGAGGTACGAGAGAGAGGAGAGGAGGTGTGAACAATCCTAAAGCGATTGCTGCTGCCATAGAATCATCCAAACATCAGGTGAGAGAGGTCTGTACCTCACATGAGATTAAACAAAGTCCCACATGTCTAATAAACAATTATGTGTCCATTGCAATTATACATTTTACATACGCAGGTTAATGGACAGCTGTTGAAAACAAGTTTGTCTTTTTTTACCCGTTTTTTAACTGTCTAGTCCTCGCTCTTTGGTTACAGCTCGTAAAGGGGCCATAAACTATTTGTCTCACAGCATATACACAACATATTGTACCACAAAAAGGTTAATGGTCTTTATGATTCATATTGTTGTGTTTGTGGTTGTCTCTTTCAGGAATGATGGTGACTCTATCAGAGTGTCTGTTTGTGACTCTCCTGCTTCTTCTGCAGAGAGCAGGCTCTGAGGAGTTTGAGGTTCTCAGTCCCTCACGCATTGTTGCTGCGGCTGGTGATGACATCATTCTGCCCTGTCACCTCAAACCCAACATCAATGCTGAGGACATGACAGTTGATTGGGTTAGGCCCCACCTTTCAGACAATCGTGTCCATCGTTACCAAGACAGCAGAGACAAAAATGAATTTCAGATCAGGTCCTACAGGGGAAGGACATCATTGTTTAAAGAGGAACTGAGGAGAGGAAACACCTCATTGAAACTGACCCGGGTACAAGGACTTGATGATGGAACTTATAAATGCTTTATTCAGTCCAAGGTCTGGTATGATGATTCCACTATTCAACTCTACGTTAAAGCTGTAGGATCCCAGCCAGTGGTCTCCATTGAGGGACACAGAGAGGGAGGGATAGGTCTGCTGTGTGAATCTAAAGGCTGGCACCCTGAACCTGAGATGGTGTGGCAGGACAGTGAAGGAGTCACTCTCTCTGCTGGACCTCCAGAGACACGCAGGGACAGAGAGGGACTCTACACAGTCAAACTAAGTGCCACTGTGCAGGAGACAGACACCAACAACTATATCTGTAGAGTTCAACTGAAACAGACCAAAGAGACGTTGTATACAGAATGTCACATCCCTAGTGAGCTGTTTGATCATACAAAGCCCTGGAAAGTAGCATTTGCTGTGTCCATCACCATGGGAGCTGTCATTGTGATTGGATTAGCTGTAATCATATTAATTTTATGTAAAGTGTACAGAGAGAGGGATCATCTCACTGAACTGAAGGATCATCACACTGAAGTGATAAATCATCTCACTGAAGTGATTGATCATCTCACTGGAGAGAGGGATCATCTCACTGAAGTGATGGGTCTTCTCACTGGAGAGAGCGATCGTCTCACTGGAGAGAGGAATCGTCTCACTGAAGAGCGGGATCGTCTCATTGAACAGAAGGATCATCTCACTGGAGAGAGGGATCATATCACTGGAGAGAGGGATTGTCTCATTGAACAGAAGGATCGTCTCACTGAAGAGAGGGATTGTCTCATTGAACAGAAGGATCATCTCACTGGAGAGAGGGATGATCTCAGTAGAGAGAGGGATTGTCTCATTGAACAGAAGGATCGTCTCACTGAAGAGAGGGATCGTCTCACTAGAGACGGGGTTTTCCTCAAGGATGTTTTACTATGAGGTGGAGGGTGAAGGGGAAGAAAAAGTGGGATTTAGGAGTGGCCAGAGAGTCCATCATCAGGAAGGGTCCGATTACACTGAGACCTAGTAATGGATACTGGACTGTGATTCTGAGGAATGGGGATAAGTATGAGGCACTTACTGACCCTCCTGTCTACCTCTCCCTGAGACAGAAGCCCCAGACGGTGGGGGTGTTTGTGGATTATAAGGAGTGACAGGTGTCCTTCTTCAATGTGGAGGCCAGGTCTCATGTCTACACTTTCACTGGCTGCATCTTCACTGGCAGACTCTATCCATGCTTCGACCCACAACTCAGAATCACTGATAATCTCTCCTGTGGAGGATACTACAGACTGACTGTTTGAAATCAAGGTCAATGTAGTGGTAGCAAGAAGATACAAGACTGGGTTTCAGTGTGTGTGTGTGTGTGTCTGTGTGTGTGCGTGCGTGCGTGCGTGCGTGCGTGCGTGCGTGCGTGCGTGCGTGCGTGCGTGTGTGTGTGCGCGTGCGCGTGTGCATTTTTTTTTAACATTATGTATTTGATAGACAGACACACAAACCACAGTGGAATTTAAGTGGATTTGCATAGCGCATGATTAGATGAGCAGAGCTCTTTAAACAAGCTATTGTAGAAACATCAATGGGCCACAAGCTACATCAAGCAAAGGAAAAACAAAAACATACAACAACATATAAATACACTGCCCGGGACAAATGCTCAGGACAACATGTAAATATTGAGAATAAACAAGCAATTTCAAAGGATTTTACAGTCACACAGTTCAAACTAACAAGCAGAAATTATACATTTTGTATGTACCCATCTGTAACATCCAAAATATGTTTGTTAAATCCATGACTGGGATTATGTGGGTCTTACAGTAGAATACAGTATGTCAATGCTTTATATGATATAATCGCTGCTTGTTTTGTGTCCATTCGGATTTACGCTAGTATATTTTCTTAGAATTGTATCATAAGCACACAACTGTTGTAATGAAATGTGAAATGTATAATTTGAATTTGTAAAGTATTCCGGGGACACTCTGGGAGGGGAGGGGGAATGAGGGGAGGGAGTGAGGGAGAGTACAGCAGAGAAGGGTAGGGAATTTGATTACAATGTGTGTGTGGGGGGGACATGTATTCATACTTTACTGTATAGCTCCTTTGGCTATATTTACATTTGTAATTCATGCCAATAAAGCCCATTGAATGGAGATGACCTGTGTGTGTGTGTGTGTGTGTGTGTGTGTGTGTGTGTGTGTGTGTGTGTATGTGTGTGTGTGTGTGTGTGTGTGTGTGTGTGTGTGCTCATAGGAGAATTAGAGAGTTACTTTGGTGGTCTGAGTCTGTAAACCCATGGCTTTTGTTCTCTCTGAAACACTCACAAGAGATTAAGAGACTGTATCAATGGGGCTGAGTTTGTACTATAATGCCATCTATTTGTAGTATAATTATTACTACTTTTACTCATGCATACTGGATTTTTCACTATTTTTTTTTTTTTGACTTAAAGCTGTAGGATCCCAGCCTGTGGTCTCCATTGAGGGACACAGAGAGGGAGGGATGGGTCTTCTGTGTGAATCTAAAGTCTGGCACCCTGAGCCTGAGATGGTGGGGCAGGACAGTGAAGGAGTCACTCTCTCTGCTGCTATGAGAACACCACAAAGACACAGTACACCATAACACAACACAACGCAACACAACACATACAGTACATCACCTATAAACATACACACAACCAATTTCAAAACACATTAGAACACACTCTTTAGAAACATAAATAGTCTTCATCAATCAAGCAGGTTTTGGCTAAGATTTGGCACTAAAAACTACCCCCCCCCCATCCGCAAAGCTGTCTACTCTAAACACTGTTTCGGGGGCCTCAGTAAAAAAAAAACAGGAAAACACCACAGTAGAATCCAGGCTGTAATTAATAGTAAACAGTCATAAAACGATCAATAACAATCAATATCAATAATTATGCTTTTCAAAGTGCTTTGAGCTCTTTAGCCTACATGGTGTTCCCTCATTGTGGCCCTGTGGTTTGGATTGTGCTGTACATGTCCCTCTGGGTCTAGCGTGGAGGAGGAAGATCATTAGAGGGCTACGCTGCCTGGGAGGTCTGCTAGCTAGGAGAGAGCTACGCTAGGAGTTCTGCTGTGGAGAGCACTAGGAGGTCTCTCTCCCTCTCTCCCTGACTCTCTCCCTGACTCTCTCCCTGACTCTCTCTCTGACTCTCTCCCTGACTCTCTCCCTGACTCTCTCCCTGACTCTCTCCCTCTCTTCTCCATTAGATAAGGCTGCGTGGGTTCCCCTGTCACGTCTCTGCTGCTCTCTTGGTTTGAGACGCTAAGAATAGCCATCCTGACGCGAGCTAGCATCAGAGCACCCGAGTCGTGCCCATAGAGAGAGCAGCCATAGACAGGGCTCTCTGTGCCTGGTCTTCATTGTGAGGAGCCAGGAGGAGGCTAATGCAGGGTCATCTCATGACCAACAGAGGACTAAAACGTTCCATCCCACATACAGTATAGACTTACAAGCATAGCATTAGTGTAGGCATTGACAAGAGGAAATACAGCACTGGATTTTATGAGTTTTATGGAAGTATGACTGTATGAAATATTAGCTGCTTTTCCTCCAATAGTTTGTTTCACAAATATATATTTTTATCGTTGTTTGATGTTATTTCTCCCATCATGACAATTGAGTTCCATCCACTTCCAAAGTCTTATGGATCCTCTGGGGTTTGTCTTTAGCTCTCCATTTGTTTTACAGACGTATACAGAAGGAAACTACCTGACATGTTAATGGTTAACTTCTAATATCTATGTATTGTGACCTCCGTCATCTCTTTGTTCTGTAAAAAGATGCAATCGAGAATACAGAAAGCCACTCATAAACATGTTACTAATTAACTAGTCTTTTGCCCTTTGACATGACAATACTTCCTCGTGAGTGGCAAGGAGTGGCAGAATATTCATCTGACACATTTAGCAGTTAGACAACCGATTAGCAGTAAAAGAACGATGATATAATTTAGGATCGACTGTATCATCTATAACATGTGATCTATACTTGGTGGTTCCTGCGACTGCTACTTTCCTGGAGACCGAGGTACGAGAGAGAGGAGAGGAGGTGTGAACAATCCTAAAGCGATTGCCGCTGCCATAGAATCATCCAAACATCAGGTGAGAGAGGTCTGTACCTCACATGAGATTAAACAAAGTCCCACATGTCTAATAAACAATTATGTGTCCATTGCAGTTATACATTTTACATACGCAGGTTAATGGACAGCTGTTGAAAACAGGTTTGTCTTTTTTTACCTGTTTTTCAACTGTCCTTGCTCTTTGGTTACAGCTCGAAAAGGGGCCATAAACGATTTGTCTCACAGCATATATACAACATATTGTACCACAAAAAGGTGAATGGTCTTTATGATTCATATTGTTGTGTTTGTGGTTGTCTCTTTCAGGAATGATGGTGACTCTATCAGAGTGTCTGTTTGTGACTCTCCTGCTTCTTCTGCAGAGAGCAGGCTCTGAGTTTGAGGTTCTCAGTCCCTCACATATTGTTGCTGCGGCTGGTGATGACATCATTCTGCCCTGTCACCTCAAACCCAACATCAGTGCTGAGGACATGACAGTTGATTGGGTTAGGCCCCACCTTTCAGACAATCGTGTCCATCGTTACCAAGACAGCAGAGACAAAAATGAAGATCAGATCAGGTCCTACTGGGGAAGGACATCATTGTTTAAAGAGGAACTGAGGAGAGGAAACACCTCATTGAAACTGACCCGGGTACAAGGACTTGATGATGGAACTTATACATGCTTTATTCAGTCCAAGGTCTGGTATGATGATTCCACTATTCAACTCTACGTCAAAGCTGTAGGATCCCAGCCAGTGGTCTCCATTGAGGGACACAGAGAGGGAGGGATAGGTCTGCTGTGTGAATCTAAAGGCTGGCACCCTGAACCTGAGATGGTGTGGCAAGACAGTGAAGGAGTCACTCTCTCTGCTGGACCTCCAGTGACACGCAGGGACAGAGAGGGACTCTACACTGTCAAACTAAGTGCCACTGTACAGGAGACAGACAACTATATCTGTAGAGTTCAACTGAAACAGACCAAAGAGACGTTGTATACAAAATGTCACATCCCTAGTGAGCTGTTTGATCATACAAAGCCCTGGAAAGTAGCCTTTGCTGTGTCCATCACCATGGGAGCTCTCATTGTGATTGGATTAGCTGTAGACATATTAATTTTACGTTCCAAGACAGATCATGTCACTGGAGAGAGGGATCGTCTCACTGGAGAGAGGGATCGTCTCACTGGAGAGAGGGATCGTCTCACTGGAGAGAGGTATCGTCTCACTGGAGAGAGGGATCGTCTCACTGGAGAGAGGGATCATCTCACTGGAGAGAGGGATTGTGTCACTGCTAAAATGGATTATATGAAAAGTATGTGGATCCCAAATTTTGAAAACATCAGGCAATACGCTGTGGTTGTGACTCTAGACCCTGATACGGCACATCCCAGTCTCATCCTATATGATGATGGGAAACGAGTGAGAAAAGGAGACACACGAAAGGACCTCCCAGACAACCCAGAGAGGTTCAACAGAAAGAGCTTCGTCCTGGGAAAGGAGGGGTTTTCCTCTGAGAGGTTTTACTATGAGGTGGAGGTGAAGGGGAAGACTGGGTGGCGTTTAGGTGTGGCCAGCGAGTCCATCAAGAGGAAGGGTGATATTACACTGAATCCTAGTGATGGATACTGGTTACTGGTTCTGAGGAATGGGGACGAGTACGAGGCTCTTAATGACGACCATAAGATCCTCTCCCTGAGACATAAGCCCCAGAAGGTGGGGGTGTTTGTGGATTATAACGAGAGACAGGTGTCCTTCTTCAATGTGGAGGCCAGGTCTCATATCTACACTTTCACTGGCTGCATCTTCACTGGCAGACTCTATCCATGCTTCAGCCCATGTAATAATTATGATGGTAACAACTCAGAATCACTGATAATCTCTCCTGTGGAGGATACTACAGACTGACTGTTTGAAATCAAGGTCAATGATTAGATGAGCAGAGCTCTTTAAACAAGCTATTGTAGAAACATCAATGGGCCACAGGCTACATCAAGCAAAGGACAAACAAATACATACAACAACATATAAATACACTGCCCGGGACAAATGCTCAGGACAGCATGTAAATATTGAGAATAAACAAGCAATTTCAAAGGATTTTACAGTCACACAGTTCAAACTAACAAGCAGAAATTATACATTTTGTATGTACCCATCTGTAACATCCAAAATATGTTTGTTAAATCCATGACTGGGATTATGTGGGTCTTGGAGACCACAGTATGACATTTGTTTATATGATATAATCGCTGGGTGTTTTGTGTCCATTCGGATTTACGCTAGTATATTTTCTTAGAATTGTATCATAAGCACACAACTGTTGTAATGAAATGTGAAATGTATAATTTGAATTTGTAAAGTGTTCTGGGGACACTCTGGGAGGGGAGGGGGAATGAGGGGAGGGAGTGAGGGAGAGTACAGCAGAGAAGGGTAGGGAATTTGATTACAATGTGTGTGGGGGGGGGGGCATGTATTCATACTTTACTGTATAGCTCCTTTGGCTATATTTACATTTGTAATTCCTGCCAATAAAGCCCATTTAATGGAGATGACCTGGGCTCGTGTGTGTGTGTGTGTGTGTGTGTGTGTGTGTGTGTGTGTGTGTGTGTGTGTGTGTGTGTGTGTGTGTGTGTGTGTGTGTGTGCGTGTGCTCATAGGAGAATTAGAGAGTTACTTTGGTGGTCTGAGTCTGTAAGCCCATGGCTTTTGTTCTCTCTGAAACACTCACAAGAGATTAAGAGACTGTATCAATGGGGCTGAGTTTGTACTATAATGCCATCTATTTGTAGTATAATTATTACTACTTTTACTCATGCATACTGGATTTTTCACTTTTTTTTTTTTTTTTTTACTTAAAGCTGTAGGATCCCAGCCAGTGGTCTCCATTGAGGGACACAGAGAGGGAGGGATGGGTCTTCTGTGTGAATCTAAAGTCTGGCACCCTGAGCCTGAGATGGTGTGGCAGGACAGTGAAGGAGTCACTCTCTCTGCTGGTCCTCCAGAGACACACAGGGACTATGAGGGACTCTACACAGTCAAACTAAGTGCCACTGTACAGGAGTCAACAACCAATAACTATATCTGTAGACTTCAACCAAATCAGAAGGTGGGGGTGTTTGTGGATTATGAGGAGGGACCGGTGCCCTTCTTCAATGTGGAGGCCAGGTCTCACATCTACACTTTCACTGGCTGCTTCTTTACTGAGGAACTCAGTCCATTTCACTTCAGTCCATTTAATAATGATCCTGGTAGAAACTCAGCCCCACTGATAATCTCCACTGTGGATGTTACTACAGGATGACTGGTTGAAACCAAACAATGTAAATGTAATGGTTTCAAGAAGACACACACTTACCTTTTCATTTAATACCTCCCACTTAAGCCCCCTTCCCGCCCCCTCCCCCCGTCACACACACACACACACACAGAGCACGCACACACACAGAGCTCACACACACACACACAGACACAGACACAGCCACAGCCACAGACACAGACACAGACACAGACACACATACATACACACACACACACACACACACACACGCACGCACGCACGCACGCACGCACACACACACACACACACACACACACACACACACCACATCCACTGAGGTGGATTTGCATAGTGTACGATTAGATGAGCAGAGATCTTTAAACAAGCTATTGTAGAAACATCAATGGGCCACAGGCTACATCAAGCATGGAAAAACAAATACATACAACAATATATAAATACAATGCCCAGGACAAATGCTCAGGACAGCATGTAAATATTGAGAATAAACAAGCAATTGCAAAGGATTTTACGGTCACGCAGTTCAAACTAACAATCAGCACTGCCTCTCTCAGTATATTGTAGATGTAATGGTACAGTGCATGGTAGACTCACAAGTTTCCTTCTGTATTTGAGAATTCGTGAAGAAACCAAAACTGACATCTGCAGAGATTCCCCTGATGGTTCGGAAATGAAGAGCTCAGCCTTTCTCAATGACGAGGGTGATAGAGTCAGCACACTTTCACAATATGAAATGGAACGGGCAGTTCATTCAAACAACAATACAAGTGGCCAGTATTCAAAATGTGGACTCTCTCAGTTTTCTTTCATACAGTAAGTACATGTGAAAACAAAAAAGATGCCGACAAAACCAGTTTTGCATATGAACAAAAATAGCTTTAACCACATTTCATAGACCATGATGCAAACTATCCAGCTGCAACACAACATGACTTAATACATTACACCCAGCCCCGGTTGTCCATGCCACCGTAACCTTACATTAGAGTGTGAAAACGGAGAGCGGGGGGCAGGGGGGCAGGGGGGCGGGGGGGCTTCATATTTCAACCAGAAATCATATTTCACCTGTGACTTCCACAAGCCAGAATAACAATGGACACAATTGAATTGTACTTCTGTATGAAATGTTCAACACACCCTTATCCTTATCCCCCCCCCCACACACACACACACCCCTCCCTTTCTTCCCCTTCTCTTTCCCCTTTCCCTCTCTGTGTATGTGTGTGTCTGTGTGTGTCTGTGTGTGTGTGTGTGTGTGTGTCTGTGTGTGTGTGTGTGTGTGTGTGTGTGTGTGTGTGTGTGTGCGTGCGTGCGTGCGTGCGTGTGTGTGTGTGTGTGTGTGTGTGTGTGTGTGTGTGTGTGTCTGTGTGTCTGTGTGTCTGTGTGTCTGTGTGTGTCTGTGTGTGTCTGTGTGTGTGTGTGTGTGTGTGTGTGTGTGCGTGCATGCGTGCGTGCGTGTGTGTGTGTGTGTGTGTGTGTGAGTGAGAGCTGCTAGCCTTGTATAACAGTTACAGAGGAGTGTGTTCGTAGAAAGAGGACTTGATCCCTCATGAATAAGGAATGATGATGATAGAGTTTCCGTCTTCCTGTATGACAGATGAGAGTTAATATTCAATAAGTTATTCCACACCACGAGATTCCATTATCACTGTCTCTCTCTCTCTGGGATAAAGTCCAGAAGGAGGGGGGTCATGCCTAGGTTAATAGCACACACTTTAAGTACTCTGTTGCTTACACTCACACTCACACGCCATAAACATACTGTACAAACAGACCCACTTAGAAGTTTAGTTTCTCTCTCTCTCTCTCTCTCTCTCTCTCTCTCTCTCTCTGTTGATCTTTCTCTCTTTCTCTTTATCTCTCTCTCTCTTTATCTGTCTTTATCTCTCCCTGTCTCTCTCATACACACACACACACACACACACACACACACACACAGAGATCCTCTGATAATAATATATCTAAAGCAATGACATACTGTATTCCCCATGATTTATCCTCCATGACGCAAATCATCCCAATCTTGGATTCAAAAAACACATAAAATACATAAAGTTCAATTGAAATCACTATCAACACAAACTGAGAGTAGCACACATGCACATACACACACACACACACACACACACACACACAGACACACATGCAGTACACACACACACACACACACACACACACACACAATCACTCTCAGCTTCACGTCACTGCTTCATGTCCCCAAACTAGGGGATCGGGTTCTTAAAGTCTTCTAAATCTACCGGAAATTAACTAAGGATATTAAACTAGGCTATCATACATTTCATGCGGCTATTCCTCATGCCAGAGCTGTCATTATAAAGGCATTAGACTATGCTTGGCCCTGAGCGGTGTGCTGCTGCATCTGACTCTCCTTTCTCAACGAGCTGGCAAGTAATATCCACTCTGCCAAGGCATCTTTTATTACACAATCTGCTCTGCTCATCATAGTAGGCTTCATGACAAGCCCCTACGGCAGGAAACAGAGCAGGGTAGACTTCCTGTCCTGCCCTTTGGATGTCCTACCTCCATGTCCCCCTCTCTGCATACAGTCTGCCTCATAGGGGTACTTGTAGTAGTACGCCATTGGTTGATACACGTCATTGGTCTGCTTGCCTAGCTGTGTTCAGCCCCGAAGGTCCCGACGGGATGTTCTAGTTATGTTGCTAGGAACAGGTGTGCCTCTGACTGCAACAGAGCAGAACCCCGTAGCTGGTTTGCATGAAGAGTGCCTCATGTTGGTCGTGGGCACGGTAGGCTGATGGCTGTTTCCTTTGTTTGGGTTAATCTGCTGTTGTGGCCTGTTTAGATAGGTAAATACTAGGAGTGAGGCATGGATGGATATGTTGGCCTATTTGGATAAACAAGCACCATGGATTTATGTTTCCATTCTGTAAGGAAAAAGCATTAGCATGAGTACAGGGATGTGTCAGGATCACAGAGGAACTGTGGGTAAACCAAAGGCCAAGGCCAATTGTTAACCAATTTAGGCGTGCCATACTCTAAACACAGAATCAGTGAGCAAACCTATTTCACCATACTGTAGATAAGCAATCCTATTCCTAGAATGACCATTGGTGGCGCTAAAACATCTGTCAATCAGATTCAACGCTTTGTGTTGGTCAATGACTTAAATCTTTGTTTACATATAAACTATAAGCTTAGCTGTATTAAGAACCAGAGCAGAGCATCTGCCACATAAGAAACTAGCGGTAAACAAACATTACCCTTGTTATGGCCACTACATTGTGTAAACTGTCCACTGCTATGTATCTGAGAGGGTGGATCAGATAATCCATTAATCCAGATTAATCTAATCTAATCTAATGTAATCTAATCTAATGTAATCTAATCTAATCTAATATTATTCCTTTACAATCATCAATCCACCTCCTCACTGAAAACACTTCTGGCAACAGTGAGTTCCTCCTCAACTTTGTTTTTTTCTTAGTATTCTAGTGTTAATTTTACATATTTGCATACATACCTGTACGGTTTATTGTACTGTTATTCCTCTATTTTGTCTTAATCCTATTCTTGTATTCACTGCACTGTTGATAGATAGCTTGTTCATTATCAAACATTAAACAGTAAGTCATGTCTATTGATCAAACACAAAGTAATGAAAAGATGGGAATACAGTATGAGATTTTATTATAAACTCTGTATAGTCAAAATTCAAATAACCATAACAGCAAATATGCACAAGGGCCTCATCATCAACTCCACAGATGTGGATGTAAAATTAGAGCGTTTTTATGTCTAATCATATTTCACACTCAATCTTTTCATTTTAGATGGCACAGCAATTACCTCAAACGTCAAGCTTGAGAGGAAACTACCACTACTGAACTTGGCAATCCTAGGCAATTATCAACCTGCAGATAACATCAATAGCTGTCAAGTGCTTTGGAAGGCACGACCCCTCTCAAGTGGTACAGTCCTTCATAATATTTCCTGTGAAGGCTACATCATAGGCTACATAATCTTCAATTAGGGTTCTGTTGACATGAACAGGAAACACAGAGAGGTGGCTGCAGTGGCACAAATAGAGAAGTGAAAATCAGACCAACTCAATCCATCCAGGATGCAGTTTATCTGATTTAAAACCGTTTCTCATGGGTCAATGGCTGACATAATGAAAAGGAAAAGGGATGTGTCTCATATTCACATGCAGAAGGAAGGAGTGGTTTGGATCTGAGCTGGACCAGAGCTGGACCAGAGCCGGACCAGAGCCGGACCAGAGCCGGACCAGAGCCGGACCAGAGCCGTACTCCTACCAAAGCCTCTGTATTCAAAAGCCTGTCCACTTTCAACCACACCGCATGGGGCGAAACTAACTGTAATCAATACAGTAGTAGAACAAAGGCGATGTTTTCCCGTGCTAAGTAGCTTGGCTTTCATTCTTTGTTTACAGAATACAGTTTAGAGTGAGACTTGGCAGCAGAGAATTTGCTGTGTGGAGTGACTTGATTTTTATAGAGAGTCAGTCAATACATACAGCACACACAGCTTTTTGTATGCATTTATGTTTAACCAACAAACAAGCAAAGCAATATGAGGTATCATAATACAAAGACCAGATCAATTAGCTATTTAAAGATATAGACATACAACATCATAAAGGTCTCCCTATATATGCGTATATCCTCAACAGTAAACGTGAGTCATAGAACAGAGACAAAGCTTCTTTCCATGTCCACAGTTTGAATATTGATAGCAAGGCAGCCTAAAAAGCAGCACATTTTCAACATCATATTTTTACAAGCTAATACATGGAGCTCATTATTTCTGTTTACGACTTTATTTTCAGCTCGACAATTACTTCACAAGTCTACCCAGCCCAGGACAGACTAATCTGTCATACCCATGACAGTTCTGGGTCTCCTAAATGACAGTGTGTGTGTGTGCAGAAACACACACAAACTCAAATACACACAGGCACACATACACGCACACAAATGCACATGCATGCACATATACACAACACACCCACATCAGAGGAGTCAATAGATCAAACAACAATACAACATACAACACACAGACACACACACACACACACACACACACACACACACACACACACATCTAATCAAACATCATCCACACAGTAATCCACATATAGCTTCAGCTTAATACCTTTTCATTTAATACCTCCCACTTAAGCCCCCTTCCCGCCCCCTCCCCCGTCACACACACACACACACACACACACACACACACACAGACACACATACACACACACACACACACACACACACACACACACACACAGACACACACACACACACACACACACACACACACACACACACACACACACACACACACACACACAGAGCACACTGGGCAGAGGAAGCCGTCTGAACTATGCCAGGAAGGCCCATTGAATTGTGAGGGGACATTCACTGCTTTTGTGTAATTATATAGAACACGTGGGGGCGGTTGAGGGAGGAGGAGAGATTGAGCCTGGTGTCTTCCCAGAGCACCGTTCAGCGGTTATCCACCTTCTGACTACACTATAGAGACGCTATATATACCTTGGCACTATGCTACCTGACGCACACACACACACACACACACACACACACACACACACACACACTCATTCACATATGGTACTCTGCTCCCTAAGACCAATTCAGCTGCTATTTGGTATCTTCTAGCTCTGCTGCAGGGCTAACAACCTGACAAACAACAAACAAACAGCTTCAACACTAAATTGATCATTGAGTCAATGAATAGTTGATACTGTGGCTTCTTTCAGTCACCAAGTACCAAGCATCTCTTCACGTGTTCTAGTAACTGTACAATAACTTGTTCCTAGAGAGTACCACAAAAAAAAATACTGACACCAGCCACAACACATAGCTTCAATGTTTCCCTTGACAAACTCTCCTCTCCCCCACAATGACTGAACACGCCCATGTCTTGATAATGTTAGAACACCTTCTGTCTCTGTCAGAGTCATGATAATGTTAGAACACCTTCTGTCTCTGTCAGAGTCATGATAATGTTGGAGAATCTTCTGCCTCTGTGATAATCAAGACAATGTTGAAACACATTCTGAGTTCCTCTCATTAGAGTTGCCAATTCACTAGGGAACGATGACTCACCTCCTCAGCCCCCCTCTCTCTTCTCTCTTCTCCTCTCTCTCCTCCCTTTCTCTTCCCTTCTCTGTACTCCCTCTGTACTCCCTCTCTCTTCTCCTGACTCTCTTCCCTCTCTTCCCTTCTCTGTTCTCCCTCTATACTCCCTCTCTCTTCTCCTCTCTCTCCTCCCTCTCTCTTCCCTTCTCTGTTCTCCCTCTATACTCCCTCTCTCTTCTCTCTCTCCTCCCTCTCTCTTCCTCTCAGGCCTCTTTCTACTCCCTCTTTTAAAAACTTCTGAACACCATCCAGAAATAACTGCCATTCTCCCAGCCTGAACATTCATCTGCTTTATAGCTCATAAACCCACCTCTGCCATCACGTCTCTCTCCCCCCCCCCCCTCTCTCTCGCTCTCTCTCTCACACACACACATACACACACACACACTCACACACTATCTCTTACACACACACACACACACACACACACACACACACACACACACACACGCACAGTGTTGTTCCATTAAGACCCATTTCCGAGCAGAGCCTGTGGATCACACAAAAAAGACTTCACAGAACTCTGAGCCTCCTTAAAGCTCCATTACTGCAACTGTTACTGTGACACATCCGGTGTGATTGAAAAAAGTCCCAGAAAGTTATTTCCCATAACTTTCTGTACACAGTAAGAGAGCCATTAGGCCGTGTTTCTGGGTCTCTCTGAGGACCCCAATGACCACCTCAGGCTGCACTCAGGTCAGGAACTGTATAGTGAAGTCAGGTATAGACAGCTATAGACAGGTATAGACAGGTATAGACAGGTATAGACAGGTATAATGAAGGTAGGTATAGACAGGGATAGTGAAGACAGGTATAATGAAGGTAGTTATAGACAGGTATAGACAGGTATAATGAAGGTAGGTATAGACAGGTATAGACAGGTATAATGAAGGTAGGTATAGACAGGGATAGTGAAGACAGGTATAATGAAGGTAGTTATAGACAGGTATAGTGAAGACAGGTATAGTGAAGACAGGTATAATGAAGGTAGGTATATACAGGTATAGACAGGTATAGACAGGTATAGTGAAGGCAGGTATATACAGGTATATACAGGTATAGACAGGTATAGACAGGTATAGTGAAGGCAGGTATATACAGGTATATACGGGTATAGACAGGTATAGTGAAGACAGGTATAGACAGGTATAGACAGGTATAGACAGGTATAGACAGGTATAGACAGGTATAGACAGGTATAGACAGGTATAGTGAAGACAGGTATAATGAAGGTAGGTATAGTGAAGAGAGGTCATGAAGTCTCTCTGGGCTGCTCTGTCACCCTGCAGGCTAATGAGGATAATACTATAGTCTATAGTAGAGTACCAGTACCTGGGCCTTCCTCCTACAGTTACAGGCTCCCTTCCAGGTGGGGAAAGGTCACACTTAGTAATGAGATAATCCAGGATGACATCATATTGCTAATAATAGACCTATATAAAGTTCAACAAGTTTCAGACAGTGATGAATTTTAGCCAATCACAATGCCTATCTTGCCCAGGTAGGCCTACACAATGCACAGGTAAACACCATGGCAGGTAACAGTGCTTTGTCTTCTCATGGTGATGAATCATGTCAGTCAGTGTTTGTGTTTCAGTGCTGTTCCCTCCCACTCCTGTCTGCATGCTAGCTGGTGTTGGGAGAGACTATCATACACGACAGATGGTGAAGGCTCACAGTCGTTCCTCTGTTCATTAACGCAACGCAGAGATGGAGGCGGACAAGTCGAGAGAGAGAGAGAGAGAGAGAGAGAGAGAGAGAGAGAGAGAGAGAGAGAGAGAGCGAGGGAAGACTCGAGAATGAGACAGAGAGGGAGAGATAGAGTGCGTGTGTGCGTGTGCGTGCGTGCGTGTGTGTGCGTGCGTGTGTGTGTGTGTGTGTGTGTGTGTGTGTGTGTGTGTGTGTGTGAGTGTGTGTGTGTGTGAGTGAGAGAGAAAGAGAGACAGAGAGAGAGAGAGAGAGAGAGAGCAGTGAAATGATAAAAGGATAGAATCAGAGGGGGAGTGAGAAGAGACATACCGTTCGTCTTCTGCTGCACTCTAAGGCGATGGGAGGGAGAATGTCTACGTGACCTGGATGGATCCAACGCCACAGCGGGGGAGCAGAATAGCGCTGTACCACCAGAGGGCTTGACTAGGGTGCAGGGTGGGACATTTGATTGGTAGTTGATACAGCTGAGCTTAGCGGTGTGTGTTCTCTGTTACCCTGCAGTGTTTACACTGACCCTGGCCCAGGTGTGTTTATTCCCTGCACTTCTCACAATGTAACCTGTGTGTGTGTGTGTGTGTGTGTGTGTGTGTGTGTGTGTGTGTGTGTGCGTGCGTGCGTGCGTGCGTGCGTGCCAGTGTGTGTCTGTCTGTCTGTCTGTCTGTCTGTCTGTCTGTCTGTCTATCAGTGTTATGATGAAGGACAACAGTAAAGCCCCATTAAGCCCAGCAGTCAGACATGCAGCACAACCAATCAATACTCAGTACAGACCTTCAGCAAACCAGCACGACTAATGAGCATCCAGAGGGAGGGATGGACAGGAAGGACAGAGAGATGAGGGGGAAGGGGAAGAAGGGTGGAGGGAGGTGAAGCTGATAGAGCCCAAAGAGAGAGAAAGTGAAAAGATGAGGAGAGGTAAAGATAGAGATAAATAATAATTGAGTTATGAGAGTGCAGAGGGAGAATTAAACGCTTTTGACAATTATCTTGAAAAACACAAGAACAACCCTGAAGCTTTGTCTCCACTGTTTAGCATTCAGTGTCAAAGAAGCAGACACACCCACACCCACACACACACACACACACACACACACACACACACACAGATGCACGCACACACACACATAAACACAAAACACACACACGCACACACACACACACGCGCATGCACACACACAGATGCACACACATGCACACAGATGCACGCACGCACACACAAACACACACACACACACAAACACACACACACACACACACACACACACACACACACGCACACAAACAGTGTTCCAATCAGCCATCACAGCGCAAAGACAAAAAACAGAAACCCTTCTGTTATGTACGAGAACTTTAGCCTACTGCAGAAACAAAACTGTACCTCCCCACCCTGGTCCCTGAGGCACACCGTAGCCTAGACGAGGGAGAAGATCAATACCATAACTTTGCTAGGAATTCTAAAACCATAAGGCATTTACCTACCACCACACGACTGCTTTCTCAAACCCTCAAGCAGGTGCTTGTTACAGTAAAGACTGAGCAATGATGGACAATAGGAGACATTGCCAATGAGCCCTGTAGTTGGAGACGAGGAGGAGCTCTCAAAGCCATCAATCTGTCTTCTATACAGTGGCAGAGAGTGGGTCAATGACAGCTAGTCCAACGCACGCCAGAGGCAAGCTAACTGACCCCTGAGAATACACCACTCAAGACCAACACACTCAACCAACGCTGTCTGCATCAATAGACGTTCATCAGGTGCATTAGCTGTGCACCAATAGCAGCACAGTACCTCACTTGGGGGGAAATACAGTTAAAGGTAAATAAGAACATCTACCACAGGTAAGACAGAGTAAGAATGAGGATATGTTCTACCCATGTAATGTTGCTGGGACCATCTTGATGCAAACACAGCACAACACATGGTTTCTTTACTGGTCATATAACCAGCTACAGGGGGCAACCTGTCAACATCGGCCAAGCCAACAGGATCTCACACTAAATGTGGATGAATTCATACAAACAGCAAAACACCAAATTCTTATTCAATATTACAGTACAACCCAGGGTGCGTGAGAAGCCACAAATGTGACTTGTGCGGTAGTATTAGGCATTAGGCATTAGGCATTAGGCAGCATTATGCATTCACTTTGAGTGGTTAGGGTTAGGGTAAGTTGTCAGGAAAAGGTATAAGCCAACCGAAGCATCAGCAACAAGAATTAGCACACACAAGCCCTCTCCGACAGGAGAGTAGCATGGCTCCTCCTCTGATGTAAAATACAATCAACTAAGACAGGCTTCTTATCTTCTTATTGGCTGGACGGGAGAATTATATACATAGTGAAGCTTCTGGTAAGTGCAAGGTGATAACGGGCGAAGACCATCATTCCCTTTTCAATTTAGAGGATTCCCCCACGGAGACATCCATCCCCAAGCCTCCGGCCCATCACACTCAGGATCCATTTACCCTGAGGAGAGAGCCTTCGTCTCCCTGTCATTCAGACCCGTCACTCAGATGTGTAATGAGCACTTACGCCCAGCGTTAGGGGCTGTTAAATAGACAGACCGTGCTGCTGCCACAGAGGGAAAATAAACAGCAATTTCCTCTTCCACTTCTAAATCCTAGACGCAATTTAAAAAGCCAAACATTTATCTGTTTTATCTCTGGCTCTTTGTCAAGAGTGTGTGTGTGTGTGTGTGTGTGTGTGTGTGTGTGTGTGTGTGTGTGTGTGTGTGTGTGTGTGTGTGTGTGTGTGTGTGTGTGTGTGTGTGTGTGTGTGTATGCATGTGTGTGCGTGCATGCATGCGTGCTTGCGTGCCTGCGTGCCTGCGTGCCTGTGTGCGTGTGTGCATGATATAATCATTTGTCAGCCCCACATAAGCTGTTAATACTACAGAGAGTGTTGTGAGTTGTGCTCTGAACTTGCACTGTCCCTCTAGGAGGGAATTGCAGTCCACCATGAGATCATTAGAATAAAACACATTCAGTTAGTCAGGCTCAAAAAGGCAGACTACAAAGGCAATAATGTAGAATCTCATTACAGTTTTCCGTTTTATAGTGGAAGTGATTCATCTCACCCAATTCCATAGCCAGTATGAAATTGATGATACCTCAACATCCAGGGCATGCAGGAATAACTGAGGTCATTCATCTTGCTCTAGACAAAGAGAGCGCCAAGGTTGCTCCATCTATTAAAGCTTAACAGGAGTCTAACTTATAATTGGTCACTCCCAGGCATGGGAGTCCATATATCATCGTTGACAACAACAGAAAAATCTGTTTTTCACACATTTCACACAAAGCTGTCCCTCGTCTTAGCCCAGCTATAAAGCACTGGTGTGTGGAGATGCATGTTTATCTAACGCCACCCTTGTCATATTGTGGAGGCTATTAATTGCTCCAACATTAGCTTATTTCCTTTATAATGCTCTCCCCATTGGCCATTCATGTAGAGTCAGCTATGGAAGCCTTCGAGGGACAAACCCTTGAGAGGAGCCTGAGTCATGTGAGCGTGGGAGAGCTGTCCAGTTCCTACTGACCACTGACACGTGAGAGACAATGAAGTCGGCAGCCCATAATTTTGATAATGAGCTTTACTGCCCCCGACAACAGAGACCAGGGCACCACCACACCACCAAACCTCCCAGTGTTCAGTCTCTTTGCAGTGTAGCATTGCTGTTACTTCACATTCCACAGCTATCCCCAGTGTGTGTGGGTGGGGTTTAGCCACAACGCTAACCCACTTTCACCTCAGCGTAGCCAGCTGTGCAGACGGGGGGAGAGACCCTCCCTGGTAGAAGCACCAGATGTCTGGGCTGGGCTTCTAAGGCTTGGCCCACTTACCCAGTCTACACGTAACAGGTGCAGGGGGATGAGAGAGTAGGGGAGAGAGGGAGGGGGGTGAGAGAGGAGAGGAGAGGAGGAGGGAGAGAGGAGAGGACAGGGAGGAGGACAGGATAAGAGAGAAGAGGAGAGGAGAGGAGAGGAGAGGAGAGGAGAGGAGAGGAGAGGACAGGACAGGACAGGACAGGACAGGACAGGAGAAGGGACAGAGGGAAAGGAGGAGGAGAGGAGAGGAGAGGATAAGAGGGAAGGGGGGAGGAGAGGAGGAGAGGAGGAGGGGACAGGGGGAAAGCAGCCTTCTACAGTATAATCCCATGATGGACAGGTTTAGTGTGTCTGGACCACCAAAGCAACCTGAGTGGAGATGTATGTAGTTTCCCTCCATTAGGTTGGTGATTCAATAAGCATTCTCCCCACCTGAGGGTCCAGAGGCTATTGTACCCCCAGAAGTGGTATGTTCTACTGGTGGTATCAATTCAATTCAATTCAAGTCAGCTTTAATGCCAGTATCATGGTGCTGTAATGTGGTGAGGATGAGCTCCATTAAATTAAATTAGTTCTCAGTGTTGCTATTAAATTAGTTCTCAGTGTTGCTAGATGGTTATCTGCCCAATGTTGGTGTCCCCATGGCGATGCTGAGATTTCAATTAACAACTGCCATCTGGTTGGAGGAACTTTTCGGACCAATCATACTGTACCAATCACTGTGAAGCTTTAATGGCTGGTTTGGTTTGAATTAAAGATGGCCCGGACGCATTACAAAGCCTTTACCACCAGCTCCTAACACAAAAGTCTTTATTTAGAAGTACCACTGTGTTTCAAATGACTGACACTTGTTCTGTGGGTGTAATAAGTCTGGCATTACACAGTACTGTTCCGTTCCTGTCCTACCAAATACAGTCGGCACCATTACCCAGGGCACCGGCGCAATCTGCTGAGTTTCAGAGAGGCTAAAGCGAGAAGAAGGTTGCACTGACCCGGGAGAGCCCGAGCAGTCAGAAATCAGAGGTAAAGACGGGACATCCCTCTCTCTGCCTGCCTGACACCTACTCACTACAAACAGCCACTCTGACAGCCAAACAGCCACTCTGCACACGTAATGCAGAGTCAAGAACTGTTAGTGAGAGGGATGGAGGGAGGAGATGGACATGGGAGAGAGGGGGGTGAGATAAAAAGCAAAAAAAGAGGAAAAGAGAGCAGAGAAATAGTGAGTGAAGTGAGAGAGACATAAAGAGAGACAGAGAAAGAGAGAATGAAGGGAGAGAAAGACAGAGTGACAGAAAAGGAGTAGGCGATGAATGACACTGGAAGACTACAAAGAGAAAGAGAAACTGAATAGAGTAAAAGACGGCAAGAGAGGGAGAAAGAGATAAAAAGAGAGAGAGAGAGAGAGAGAGAGACATAGCCAGACAGACAGACGGACAGACGGACAGACAGGCAGGCAGGCACACAGACAGACAGACGGACAGACAGACAGACAGACAGACAGACAGACAGACAGACAGGCAGACAGACAGCAGGCTGCGAGGAAGAGACGGTGGTGTCAGTACGCTGGCAGTATGCCAGGGTGTCTGTCTGTCTGTCTGTCTAACAGTCTGTCTGTCAGCGCCAGGGCTTAGCTCTCGGTAGGGAGAAAGGTCACCTGAGAACGTCAGTGACAGCCTACCATCACCGAGCTGAGACGGGACTAGCCTGCTCAGCAACTTTCCCCTCACAGCGGGACAGAACTGGCTCAGAACTGGCCCAGAACTGGCTCAGAACTGACTCAGAACTGGCCCAGAGCTGGCTCAGAACTGTCCCAGAATTGGCCCAAAGCTGGCCCTCCCTTTCAGCCTCCCATCCTCTCAGAACCGTCTAAATATAGCAAGAGTCCATCACGCAATTATCTGATATACTATTAAACTGCGATTATTTGTCATGATTGATCACTTATCAAGATGATGATAATTACAAGTGTATGGTAATTGTATTCATTCATCAGCAGGTGTATCAGAGTTACCATATCAATAACAATAGGACTTTATGACACTATGCCAGTGTTACGGTGTTGTGTGTGTGTTTTTGTTGTTCCCTGTGCCTCTTCCCAGGTTACCGCCCTTTCCCTTCTTATTGCCATGGTGACAGCATAAATGCGCACACCTGTTCTCACCTGGCCGTCAAGGGTGGACTATAAAAGGCTGGGAGGAACTCATAGATGGGGCCAGTGGGCCATGATGGGGCCAGTGGGCCATGATGGTGCCAGTGGGCCATGATGGGGCCAGTGGGCCATTCAGCAACCTATGTGTGTTTTGCTATAGCGCTCTCTTACTACGGTGGTAGTGTGTACCGGTGTCTGTAATTCTGACTCTCTTTGGGAGTGTGTGTTTAATTACTGGGTTAACCTTATTTTACCATAATTGCTACCCTTTGTTAAATCAGTCCTCGCTTTCTCCCCTTTTTGAGAAAGTAGTTTTCAGTTTGCGTTTGCAAGTTCTCTGAACTTTGCTATTATTTTGAATTATCAATAAATGATTGGTTTATCTGTATTCTCCCGTCTGCCTTGGGGACGTAACACCAGATAATTCCAGTTCCATCATGAAGACACCTGCTAGCAGCCACCAACCACCCAACCATATGACACAAGTGTGTGCGGCTTGAGTTTTTCTGCAATGGTCAATGTTTCAGTACGAGCCTCGTGCTTTCTGTTCCTCCATTCCTCTTTCTGTTCCTCTATTGTTGAGGGTTGTGTTCTGCAGGGCAGAGCTGTCAGCCCTGAGTGGGTGCTTTTCCACTGCAGTGGGGAGTTTTCAGGAGTCGAGTTGCTGCTGAGGAGGTTTGTTGTAGTCGAGAGGAGCTCCTGTTTCTGAATGGGTGATGGTGTACTGTAGGAGTAGTCTAGTCAGTGGAGGCTGGTGGAGATAGAAATTGGAGGACTGGCTCATTGTAATGCATGGAATGGAATGAGGAATGGATACCATTCCTCATTCCATTCCATGCATTACAATGAGCCATCCATGCAGTACAATGAGCCTGTCCTCTGATTTCTACCTCCACCAGCCTCTGCTGAGTGTAGTAGAGTACAGCCTCCAAGGAGCTTGCACAAGCGTACAATAGGGAACTTCGGGGAGCTTGCACAGGTAGGTGTACACTCTCTGGTTGTGTTCCAAAATTCAAACTAGCGCAACCGAGCCGAGATGGTAATAAACTCACTCCTCAAGTTGAAAAAGACCCCATCCGTGTCATCGGAATTGCTAGCTTTTCTGCGGCATAGCTGGTTTACATCGGGTGTCTTGGACGGCGGTGTGTTGGCAATACAGAGGACGCAGGTTCGAGACCTGTGTGAGCTTGAGTGCAAGGAAGCAGTACTGTGTTCGGCAGTGGGAAGCCTGTTTGACTAGCATACAGCCCCACTTAGAATACCAAATGAAGCGACATGTTTGCCAATGCTTCTGAAAGGTGCTGTATACTAATATGGGTTATTGGACCTCACCACCTGTCTGTGGCCCGGTGTGTGGCTCTCAGCACCAGTCTGGTGCCAGTCTGGGGTTGATGCCAGGCTGTCGCTCAGGCTGTCGAGGTGGGCACCTGTAAGAGAGGAGGGCACCACTCTAACGAGGGAAAGGCTGCTATCTATGTGACGCCCTACTCTGTGCCAAGCTTCTCAACAACAGCTTCTCTCAACGAGAGAGAGAGAGAGAGAGAGAGAGAGAGAGAGAGAGAGAGAGAGAGAGAGAGAGAGAGAGAGAGAATCTTTGTAAAAGAAAACTGACTGAACAGCACAGCACACCTAAATCCCATCCATGCCCCAACAGCGTAATGAGAGACTGAATTATAATGTGAAATTAGTTGTGGGGGGGGGCAGCCACTGTAAATGGCACAGCAGCAGCAGCAGCAGCATTTGAATGAACAAGCAGCAGCCTCCCTCCCTCCCTCCCTTCCTCCCAGCAGACACCTGCTAGCAGCCACCATCCAACCATCTCTATTTGCATACGACACAGGGCTGGCCACAGGTGGGTGTTTAATATTCCCATCTCCAAGGTCCTACCCCAGATACCAGCTGCCACTGCCCCACAGTGCTCTGGGAGGGGGGTTAAAGATTGCTTGTGGAGCGCTCCAAACTCTATTTTTATACGCCTTGTTAGTCATTTATGTGTGTTTCCTTGTGATTGTTAGTCTGAGTGATGAAGAATAGTGGCTAGACTCCTTCAACCCAGTGAGCTAGTCCATACCAGCCTGCCACTGTGTTTACTGAGGTGGGTTTCTCTACATTTAGACTTCCTGCAGACAGTACAAGTGTAAAAGAGTGTTAATGCTAGAAGCAGCACTTTGCTGTTAGGTTAACAAGTGTACCAAATAATACACTGAGTGCTCACAAGAAAGATTTTCATTTTTACAGGATAGAGAGGCTGGTTTTCCGTACCAGAACGGGTGGTGTAAATTCTCTGCATCAAACTCAGATGGCAAAAACAAAAATAGATGCGTATTGCGACACTGCTCTGTCTCTGCAGAGGGATTTCTCTGAAACTGTTTCATGATATGCAACGTACCGTACACTTCTATGAGGTACCGTACACTTCTATGAGGTCCGATGAGACACTTGCAAATTCACTTAGACGTGCAAACCTGTGTGCAATCAGCTCAACTCCAGGACCAGTAAGAGAGCGGGAAAGATCATAGCTGATCCTTCCCATCCTGATGAGGTAAAACAGTTGAAATAGGCTCATGAGGCATATATAAGTCATATTCTTCAAGAATCAATGACTATATACCATTAATTTAAAGGTTAAAAAATGGATGTACTGTACCAATCACAGACTGCCCCTTTAAGACAGACACAGATATAGAGCTAGACATGTATATCTAGACATGTATATCTAGACATGTATATCTACAACATGCATACACAACAGACATTTAGCCTGGCATTTATAGATCATCACAAGATGAACGACCAACCAGAGGAGAGAACCCACCAGTGCCGAACTAATCAATCAGTCATGTGATGCCCCCATCCCTCCTACACATCTCTCCTCTCTTCTTCCTCCTCTCCTACCCTCTATCTCTACTCTCCTCTCCTCCAGTCCCTTGTTTGTATGTCCATGTACACCACAGTATATGCCCTTGAGAAGACGCTTTTATCCAAAGTGACTCACAGTGCAGTGAGTGTATACTTCTTTTGTATGGTTCTAGTGGGAATCGAACCCACAACGTTAGCGTGGCTATCTCCAGGCTATCTCCAGGCTATCTCCAGGCCAGTACTATACACATACGATGTATGATTGATTGATTGAAGAGATAACCAGGGCTATTTCCTCTCCTTCTGCATCAGAAAACAAGGTCTGGGTTGTCATAATTCTGCTAACGTATACCGCCCAGAGCCTACACACACACACACACACACACACACACACACACACACACACACACACACACACACACACACGTATACAGCCTAGAGCCTGGGTACTGGAGCTGGGTCTGGAGACACAATACTATCCTAATGGCCCCTGTCCCTGGCTGCTTATTGCATATGCTGGGGATGTTCTCCCTCCACCCCAGCCCTCCTCCGGCCCACTGCTCCTCTACACTGTCATGTTGCATCTCTCTGTTTGACAGAGATGGAGGGAAGAGAGGATGAGAGATCTGCCTGTTCTCCTTCCTCACCTGGCATTCAAATGACATTCAATTCCCTATCAATATCTCTATCTTTTTGTTTCTCTCTCTCTCACACACACACACACATATAAACACATGTATGCATACACAAACACACGCACACACGCACACACGCACCCACACACACGCACACACACACACACACGCACACACACACACACTCACTCATGTCATACAAGCCTCAGCAGCCTCCTCAAATTCTACACAATAAGAAACCGGACACGACTCACCAACCAGCCCACAGGATTAACACACACACACACACACATACACATGCACAGACAGACAAAATACGCACACACACACAGAAAATAACACATTTGTCAATAGAGAGAGAGAGAGAGAGAGAGGCAGAAAGAAGCCCAATATAGTTAATTTACATTATCATCCAAGTGTATAAAGCATAACACTGACTTTCCAAAAATATCAAAATATGAAACTCCTCGCTGTACATGCAGCGGAAATAACACAGACATTTTGCTGATCTAGGACATTGTTAATCCCCTCAACACCTTTTACAACTGTCTGAAAACCACAGTATCAAAATCCGCTTTAAATCCGCTTCTATGCTAAAACCAGCCTTTACCTGAACACTGACCATATCAGCATAGTAAAACACTAAAACATTACTCGCAACAATCAACAATGAATGATAATAATAATCTTCAATGGAATACAGCACCACCGGGAAACAGCCATTTACATGATCATTAAATACATGCAAAACTCCCACACATAGAGAGCACAGAGTGAGTGAGTGTGTGTGTGTGTGTGTGTGTGTGTGTGTGTGTGTGTGTGTGTGTGTGTGTGTGTGTGTGTGTGTGTGTGTGTGTGTGTGTATGTGTGTGTGTGTGTGTGTGTGTGTGTGTGTGTGTGTGTGTGTGTGTGTGTGTGTGTAAGAGAGAGAGTATGTGTACCTACAGTCAGGCTTCGTCCCACGGAGGAGAGAGACAGAGCTAACATCCAGACACAGAGCCAGCTCCACACTACCACTGCTGCTGCCGCTGCCTGCCTGTCCTATATGAGGCACACACACACACACACACACACACACACACACACACACTCTCCCTCAAACACACACACACACACACACACACACACACACTCTCCTTCAAACACACACACACACACGCACTGTAGCAACAGGGAATCAGCTGTGAGGGAGGTTCTTAACATTTTCACATCCACTCACACCCTCCCACCCCTGCAGATTTAAGATTCACACACACACACACACACACACACACACGCACGCACGCACGCACACACGCACACACGCACACACACAGACATATGCACACACACACAGCTGTACATACACAATGTCTTTCTCTCGCAGGCATCCCTGCAACCACACACGTACACGCGCACACACACACACACACGCACACACACGCACACACAAGGTAAAAGGAGCCACTGATCTAGTGAGTGATCCTGTGGGATTGTGTGCTGTGATGTAGGCAGAGTAGTCAGGGCGATGCACTCAGGACTGGTTGAGCACTCAGCTGTCCCTGTAGACCAATACACATACTGTACAGTCCAGCTACTAGAGAACAACCCCTAGTCTACCCCCCCTCTGTTCCTCAACATACACCTACTGGAGAACAGTCTACCCTCCCTCTGTTCCTCAACATACACCTACTGGGGAACAGTCTACCCCCCCTCTGTCTACCCCTACTGTTCCTCGACATACAGCTACTGGAGATCAGTCTACCCCCCCCCCCCCCCCCTCGTTCCTCAACATACAGCTACTGGGGAACAGTCTTCTTTTTCCTTGTCTGCTCTCTCCACCTTTTCCGTGTCTCTCCTCTACTAGCTTCTTCTAACTTTCCAATCTTTCTTTCTTTCTTTCCTCATCCTCTCATCCTCTCATCCCTCAGCTCCTCCTCCCACTCTTGTTCCAACAACTTCCTGGCGAGAACACTTGAGCTGTGGAATCTAATGGTGATTCACAACACAGGGCCGCAGGGGGACCAGTTTAGATGCACACACACACACACACACACACACACACACACACACACACACACACACACACACACACACAACAAATGGGCCAAATGAGGAAGTCAGAGAAAGACCGGCCTTCATCAACCAATTGCAACCACTTCAGGGGATCTCTAAACTTTTCTGCTGAGTGTTCATCTCCCCCCCCTGAGAGCCGACAGAGGAAGATAAACTCTTTCACTCTGCTCATTGGGAACACTAATGAATCGCATTTAGGATAAAAGTCATGCCTTGCTTTACTTTATGTGGGACCACCAAGGGTTTGAACACAAACCTTAATGATGCAAGTGAACAGACAGACTGGGTAGGAGAGCATTAATCACTGTTAGTCTCATCTACCTGCCTGTAGCCCACATCCTGCCTAACAGATAGCCTCTTACCTCCCTCCCCAAGGACAACAATAAAGGGGGGAGGGGGGGGGGGGGGGTGTATGTGTGCATTACGTGTATGTGTGTATGCGTTAGGGGAGGCTGGTGGAGGTAGAAATCAGAGGACGGGCAAGGTGGGTGTACAGTGATTAGTGAAGGATCTGGGATGCTAGCAGCTTCTCTCCCGCCTCAGCGCTCCAGGCTAGCAGCTTCAGGCTAGCAGCTTCAGGCTCCCAGCTATTAATACCACAGACGGTAGCGCTGCCGCTAGCTCTAGCTAGCGCTGCAGCTATCAATCCCAACCTGCCCGAGCGTCAACCCAGGAGAACCTGAAAGAGGTTCAGTCACATATCACATCAAAGAGGAGGCGTGTGTTTGAGGGCTGAGACACAGAGAAAGAGAGAGAGGGGGGGGGGGGGGGGGGGGGAGATAACAAACCGCAGAAGAAAATAATAGAAACAAGGGAGGAAGAGAAGTTGACAGAGAGACGGGTCATCGGAGAGGTGAACAGGTAGGCAGAAGAAAGAAAAGAGAGAGATAGAGGGAGAGAGAGAGAGATAGAGGGGAAGAGAGGGTTAGAGAAGTTGTGAGAGATAAAAGACAAAGACAGCGGGATGTAAGAGAGAGAGGATGGAGTGGATGAGATATTCAGACAGATCAGATGGAATGGCAGACAGACACTGAGAGAGAGGGCATGACTCTCTCTCTCACATCCCATTCTCTTTAATAAGTCATGGCAGCCAGGGTGTGCCAGTGCAGGCAAGGACACCAGAGCTGGCACGCAGACTGGAGACACTGTCTTGGCAGAGAGATCAGGCACAGGGCAAACTGGGCAGTAAGCACGGGAAAACATTGCATGGTCCAAACACACATGTTAGTGGCATAGTGTGTGTGTGTGTGTGTGTGTGTGTGTGTGTGTGTGTGTGTGTGTGTGTGTGTGTGTGTGTGTGTGTGTGTGTGTGTGTGTGTGTGTGTGTGTGTGTGTGTGTGTGTGTATGCATGTGTGTGCTTGCGTGCCTGCGTGCCTGCGTGCCTGCGTGCCTGTGTGCGTGTGTGCATGATATAATCATTTGTCAGCCCCACATAAGCTGTTAATACTACAGAGAGTGTTGTGAGTTGTGCTCTGAACTTGCACTGTCCCTCTAGGGTTAGGGTTAGGGTTAGGGTTAGATGTCTTTTTCATGTGTGCTAATGTGTGAAGCTTCAGTTTCTGACTGTGTATTCTGATTTCATTGATAATGCTGTGAGTATGAATGCTGAAGCCTCACACACGGTTTGAAGACGATGCTCCTATGCCCTAACCTGCTTCCTCAGTCTGCCATGCTGTGTGTTTGTGTGTGTGTGTGTGTGTGTGTGTGTGTGCATGTGTGTGTGTGTGTGTGTGTGTGTGTGCGCGTGTGTGTGTGTGTGTGTGTGTGTGTGTGTGTGTGTGTGTGTGTGTGTGTGTGTGTGTGTGTGTCTCAGCCATGCTGTGTGTAATAAGTAGACAGATGGCAAGCACACCAGGGCACAGGGATACCAACACAGAGGAGAACTGCACTGTGCCTGACAAAATTAATTACCTACTGGAAAAGTGTGTGTGTGTGTGTGTGTGTGTTTCCATGTTCAGTGTGTGCCTGTGTTTGTGTGCGCCTGTGTGTGTGTGTGTATGTGTGTGTGTGTGTGTGTGTGTGTGTGTGTGTGTGTGCGCGCCTGTGTGTGTGTACACGCCTGTGTGTGTGTGTGTGTGTGTGTGTGTGTGCGCGCCTGTGTGTGTGTGTGTGTGTGTGTGTGTGTGTGTGTGTGTGTGTGTGTGTGTGTGTGTGTGTGTGTGTGTGTGTGTGTGTGCAAGTAGTAGGCAACCTGCCATGTGTTGGGGGATGCGCTGGAGGTTCTGCTATGGTGTTGGTGTATGTGCAAGAAAAAGACCAGCTGTCAATGTTCACTAGGAAATGTGTGCAAACAGTAGCATAGTTCACTTATGTTACACACACAAACACATGGACACACACACACACACACACACACACACACACACATGGACACACACAGACACACACACAAACACACACACACACACACGGACACACACGGAAACACACACATACACACACACACAAACACACACACACACAAACACACACACCAATTCCTGTAGGCTTAATTTTGTCAAGCAATAAAAACTCTCTTTCCTGAATAGACTGAACTCCATCAAAATGTTACCAACTCACTGAGGCATTAAAAACACATTTAGATTCACAACACATCATCAGACTGAACTGTGAGTTGCCCTAGGCTGCATTTAGACAGCCCCTGAAGTTTGACGTTATATTTACTCAGCAACTCAAGTCATCTAACCTGCTGACAGTCAGAAACTACAGCTTCACACTTCAGCACACATGAAAGGGACATCTGTCACACACACACACACACACACACACACACACACACACACACACACACACACACACACAGACACAGACACACACACACACACACACACGCAAGCGCACAGAATAGAACAGTCACCTTATCAGTAGTGGAAACAGCATGTCACAGTGGTGGAAGAGACACACTGACAGACAGGGAAGGGGTAGACAGAGTGTGCTTTAGAATCCAGACTGAGGTAGAGCCAGCTAAACGTTGAGCGTATGGTGGAGTCATTGCGGTGATAGTACGTCAC
>NC_139661.1:16950252-16955252 GCF_951799395.1 Argentina silus
TCAGCCTGCAGGGTCTTACCCTGTGAGCTTCTTCCTAACAGGTCCTGTGTAGGTTGGTGTGGATTAGACTCACTCCGCTTGTTAACAGTCCACGTCCCATAGTTCCTCCATTGACTTCCTTTACCCACTTCAGTTGAACTGAAAACTCCCCCGAAAACCGCACACAGAAGTGGGTAACCTCTATGGTTAACGACTGCTCTAATCTTACATGAGTGCAAGTTGTTGTGGTTGCGGAAGGGTGTTTATCGGTAAGTACAATTTAATAATGGGCTAGATATAACCATTCAGATCCTATGATGAAATATGTACAGTAATCTATAACCTTTTATGTTACCAGGAGGAGGTAAAAATACTTATGGTGAATGGAATAGTACAATAGAAATATAAAAGTAAAAAATTTAATTCAGCAAACTGTTACTTTAAATGCAGGTTAGATTTTTTAATAATGGCTTAAAGCATTACAGCATAGCTAAATTGTCAGAGGTTTGGGAGGACACAGGCCCCGCCTCAACAAAGCTCGGCTCCACCCTTAACCAATGCCCTCCATGCATTACAATGAGCCCGTCCTCCGATTTCTACCTCCACCAGCCTCCCCTGTGTGAGATGCTATAATACTTGTCAGGGAGTATCCAGAGAGACTACACTCACCGGCCACTTTATTAGGTTCACTTGTTCAACTGCTCGTTAACGCAAATATCTAATCAGCCAATCACATGGCAGCAACTCAATGCATTTAGGCATGTAGACATGGTCAAGACGACCTGCTGAAGTTCAAACCGAGCATCAGAATGGGGAAGAAAGCTGATTTAAGTGACTTTGAACGGGCATGGTTGTTGGTGCCAGACAGGCTGGTCTGAGTATTTCAGAAACTGCTGATCTACTGGGATTTTCACGCACAACCATCTCTAGGGTTTACAGAGAATGGTCCAAAAAAGAGAAAATATCCAGTGAGCAGCAGTTCTCTGGGCGAAAATGCCTTGTTGATGCAGAGGTCAGAGGAGAATGGCCAGACTGGTTCGAGATGAAAGGCAACAGTAACTCAAATAACCACTCATTACAACCAAGGTATGCAGAAGACCATCTCTGAGCACCTTGTTGAATCTATGCCACAAAGAATTAAGGCAGTTCTGAAGGCAAAAGGGGGTCCAACCCGGTACTAGCAAGGTGTACCTAATAAAGTGGCCGGTGAGTGTATAATGCTGCTATCACCACTTCCTTGTCCAGACAGAGCTGCTTGAATGTAGCATCTGAACCATGGGGGTTTAATTCAATGTTCTCCAGCTGGTTGTGTCAGTTTGACATTCACTTCAATGTCTGTCGCCTTCCCAGATTTACTTCCACACCAGAAAATGAGGTCTTTCCAAGGGTGTGAAGTTCATTTCAACACCTGTTCTGTGGGAGAAAGAGGAGGCAACGTACCATTACAGTCCCTAGTGGTAACACTTTTTCTCAGCATGTGAAAATAGACAACACAGCAAGTGGTACTGGAGTTTCCTGTAACGGAAATGTGATATTGTACCTTCTAACAGACATTGCCTGAATCTATTACCGTTAACGATGGGAACTGTGTGTAAAGATATCCATGTCTGATCTTCAAACGGTCAGGCATTGGAAATGTCAGTGAGTGGTAGTGCATAATGTATGTATAATGTGTGTGTGTGTGTGTGTGTGTGTGTGTGTGTGTGTGTGTGTGTGTGTTTGTGTGTGCCAAAAGCAAACGTCAGGGGCATACTAATTATATTCTACCTATTTTAAGAGGAGAGAAAAACTGTCTCTTATTGCTGCCAGTTCGGGATGCTGTCCAAGAAGAGGATTTAAGCCTCTATGACTGCTGTTCTAAATGAGGAACCTCCTGTGTTTTAACATAGATAAACAAATAGCATATGGACCAGGCTTATACAAGACATATTGATCATCTCCTGTATCCACACACACACACACACACACACACACACACACACACACACACACACCACACACACACACACACACACACACACACACACACACACACACACATCGCACACACTGATAGATCCAATTGGGATGTCCTGTAGTGGGAATAGACTTTGAGACGACTGGCCTAAATTATTTTAAACAGACTAAATCCCAGAGCCGGTTATTGTAGTTAATCTATTTCTGCTTTGTCTGAATTCTCACTTCACCTCACTCACTGATTCAAGACATGATTACTGCATGGGCCTGAATCACGTGGTATGTACACACACACACACACACACACACACACACACTGTTGAGCTGAGAGGCTGTCTAGAGCCTTCATTCATTTTTGGTGCTCATGCATAACATGAGCTGCTCATGGGAGAGGAGGTGATGGATGAACAGGCCTGCTTTCAAGGACCGCTTTAAATATGAAGCATCAAAGCAACCCAGGCGGTTTACGACTGAATGAAACAATAGAAGCTGAAACCACTCCAGCCTTCATTTAGGCTAGGGTCACAATGATACACACACACACACACACACACACACACACACACACACACAAACACACACTCAGCCACAGGTGAATCAGCTTGAGATCCTGACAGGCATACTTATAAGCTTCCTGTTGACCCCGTTGACCCTGTGTTTGTATGGCTGGGGACAACGTGGACAGGTCCTTAGGGCACAAGATAATAAGAAAAGGTTACAGCTACAGTTTTGGTATTAGTTGTCTTTAATATGTTTTTTATTAACATATATTTACCTTCAGTTGCATAAGGGGTTTATGAAGTATGTATGAACAATGTCAATTACAGTGAGGTACCAAAGTCTACTCTATATCAACTGATGGTAATACTACACCTTGAAATCCTATCCTTCGATTTCAAGGTGGATGTCTTGGGAGTCTTTCCACAAAACTGATATACTGTCTATACTGGACACAGTCTGAAACTCTGAGCCAAGGTTATTGTTAATTTCACTGCATCATATAAACCCTGACTATACTGTGCTAGCTCCAGCCAAACCCACTCCACTCCTCACCTGGCAAACCAGCTTTGCCTTTTTACCAGCAGGTGGCGCCACATCCATTCTCAGCCACATGCAGAGTCAATGAGGTAAGACTCACATGCAGAGTCAATGGCAGTAAGTAACTCACGACTCATCTCACGTGTGTTCTGTTTACTGTAGACCATAACATAAAACTAATGTATTGTACAGTGTCCACATGTGAAGTGCGCGTGTGTGCATGCGTGTATGTGTGTGTCGGTGTCTGCGTGCACGTGTGTGTGTGTGTGTGTGTGTGTGTGTGTGTGTGTGTGTGTGTGTGTGTGTGTGTGTGTGTGTGTGTGTGTGTGTGTGTGTGTGTGTGTGTGTGTGTGTGACTGCATTTTGTGTCTGCGTGCGTGTGTCTGTGCGTTTAACAATATAGTCCTAGTGATGTGTTCTTCGATTACATAATGCAATGTTCATGCTTGAGCTACAATACTGCAAAATTATGACTCAGAAAAGTAGACCCGGGGCAGTTTTAACCTTCGACACATTAAGCATGTTCACAAACGTGATGTGCTGCATCATATTACAGAGTTTCCACCTTCTCTGGCCTTAACTACTGCATAAACTCCAAGGTGTTTCTGCTAAAATTGGGCATGCAAGTAAAAGCAGAGAACCAGTGAAGCATAGGTCATCATCACTGCTGGAGGGAAATAATGAAGATAAAATACATCTCTGTCTTATTAAATACCTCATGCCTCACTGCAGTTTCAGCCCAGTCACAACACACACATATAACAAGATTCCTACCCCACCTCTCCCTTTCTCTCTCTCTGAGATAAAGGTTTAATTGCAGGTTGTCATCATAGCTTTGCAGTGTGAGTAGTGTCAGCAGAGCAGAGAGAAAATAGAGGATCTGAGAGAGAGAGAGAGAGAGAGAGAGAGAGAGAGAGAGAGAGAGAGAGAGAGAGAGAGAGAGGCTCTCCAGAGGCTCTGTTCATGACCACAGTGACGGAGGGCCATGGGCTAAAGTATCAGAGAGAAGAGAAGAGAGCAGGGAGCGTGGTTAATTAGTTATAGAATGTTTGAAGTGCTAGTATGAAACCAAGTGAGTAATGTTCCCTTAATACAATCCCATTAATGTGACCAGACTGAGTAAGGACACACACACACTCACACTCACACACACACACACACACTAACACACACACACACACACACACACACACACACACACACACACAGAGAGAGAGAGAGAGAGAGAGTCTATACTTTTACACTCCCACTTGTGTTGATCATCAAGCATGAGAGAGAGAGAGGGGGAGAGAGAGAGAGAGAGAGAGAGAGAGAGAGAGAAATACACTGCTTTAGGGTTTTACTTTTCAATTAGAAACTCATGAACCAGTTCTTTCTTCCCAAACCCCAGACAGAGACATGGAAACACACAGCAACAGACACAGCTGCAGATATACTCAGGATTGTTACAGAGGCAACAGACACAACTGTAGATAGACTCAGGCTTCTTACAGAGGCAACAGACACACCTGCAGATAGACTCAGGTGTGTTATTGAGGCAACAGACGCATCTGCATGTTTATTATTGAGACAACAGACGCAGCTGCATGTTTATTGTAGAGACAACAGACACAGCCGCATGCTTATTATAGAGCAGTGGAGACCACAGACCACAGCAGGGTGTGAGAGAGAATAATGTACCTGTGAAACCTGGTCATGTAGAAAGACACCCTGCTACTGTAGGGCTATAACCAACGGCTATGTCTCTGTAGATTCAGCAGTGAGCCATACACTAGGCTAGTCCCCCGTGACAGACTCTATGTGCAAAGCAACGAACAGGTCTAACAGGACTACTGTATAAGTCTACCCAGCCTAGCCAGATAAAACAAGCATATCTGTTCATGTAAAGTAGTAAGTATCATTGTACAGACTCAAGCCATGTCTCAGATATATCTTTTTATTCAAATGCCGATGTACTGTAGGTCTCCTCTGGTAGTGTCTAGTGCGTGACTATACACCATTATTCCTTAGACCAGTCTGCCTCTCCT
>NC_139661.1:16960252-17032752 GCF_951799395.1 Argentina silus
CCACATCCCACAGATAGACCGGCCCATACACCAGCCCCACTTCCCACAGATAGACCGGCCCATACACCAGCCCCACATCCCACAGATAGACCGGCCCATACACCAGCCCCACATCCCACAGATAGACCGGCCCATACACCAGCCCCGCATCCCACAGATAGACCAGCCCATACACCAGCCCCACATCCCACAGATCGTGTCACTCACCGGCCCCACAGCCCACAGATCCACCAGCCCACCGGGAATTCTCCCGGTGCTCCAGATGGCCAGTCCGCTACTGGACACACCTGTATCCATACTGATGACCACTGTATGAACTCTTTGACTTCAACTCACACATATACAGTAGGTTATTAGCCTTAGCCTGTTGCATAATAAGGTTATGCATGTGGTTCCTAAAGTATGATGTTTACAGAACACAGTCAGGTCAGCCTCATAGATACATCCTTAACTGAAATGTGTGTGTCTTTCAAAGTTGCCATACTGAATAATAATAATAATAATAATAATAATAATAATAATAATAATAATAATAATAATAATAATAATAATACATTTTATTTATGAATCGCTTTTCATTATACAAGATTAATCTCAAAGTGCATAGTGTACCAGCAGTGAGTCATGCTTCAGGGTCTTTGCCATGTTCAGATTCAATGCCATGTATAATAATTTCTGTATTCTGAGCATATTTGTGCTCATATTTGTTTCAGTCATCTGGAAATACAGCAGCTTCCATTGCTGATATGAAGTATTACCAGACCAACGGAAATTACACTTGTACAGAACCAGTATCTAAAATGATACAGAGGCATAATATTAGGCCTAAAAAGAGAGAAACCAATCCGTAACATAGCTGTTAAAAGCTTTGTTGGCAGCACCGCTTCTATCTGTGTTAGTAGTAGACATACACTATGATGAAGTTCAGATCATTTTTCATCAAGTACCCTTCACCTCGTCACCTGAATGTGGAGTGTCTCTGAGATTAAATGGGTAAGAGGTCCTTGGCAACAAAAGCTCAGGGTAAAAAGTGATAAAACGTGTGCCAAACCGCTTACACAGGCATTGGGCTGGCAGCTCCCAGGAGGCTGCGTCCAGACAAATTGTAACAAAAACAATCAATAGGTTTAGTTTATCCCAGAGGAGAGTAGATTTCCTATTGAATGAACCCAGACTACATCAGGGTCTTGGTGTTTGGTGTTTCCCCAACCATTGTAGAGAGAGGACCAGGACAGGCTCCCCTGAAGACTGGTCCTCCTCCAGTCGTCAACGCATGAAGTCCACCGGTTGCAATACTGTACATGTCTGTCTGTCCGAGGCCCTGGAGGTTGGTTTTGCACCCCACCCAAAACAATCTAGGAGAAACATGGCACCCTGTGATGAGCTGTGTATTAGTGAGCAATAACTACCTTAGTGACACCAGACCAAGTAAAGAGAGATGGTTCAAATCCATGGGTGCTGTCCTCTTAGGCTGCATAAGCCATCGGGCCTAGACTGACCTTTCACCTTTAGGTCATGTGTATCTCAGCCAGTTTACAGTAAAGGATGGATGCGTCCCTCCATAAGCATTGCAGGGTTTGAACACTGGCCTGCTCCTCAGGAATAGTGTGGCCAGTCTGTACCGTACAGTATATGCCAGTGGAGGCTGGTGGAGGTAGAAATCAGAGGACGGGGTCATTGTAGTGCATGAAATGGAATGTATTTGATTCCATTCCTCATTCCATTCCATGCATTACAATGAGCCCGTCCTCCGACTTCTACCTCCACCAGCCTCCCCTGATGTCAGCATAGGCTCACTAATCAGAGAACACATCTCTTTATCACCCAATGACATCAGCCCTATTGATAAACTGGTTCAATGCATTGATCGTATCAATTTGTGGATGTCACATAATTTCTTGCAATTGAACAAACATAAGAGGTTTTAATTATCAGAGCAAAGGTCCAGAGAGAGATACTGTGCACTAACTTAAAATCCCTGGCACAAAACTCCAAACCCCACTAAAACCGCCTTTTATCACCTTAGAAATACTGCTAAAGTGCAACGTTTCTCTTCCAGGCAGATACCGAGAGACTTATGCATGCTTTTATCACTAGAAGGCTTGATTACTACAATGCTCTCCTTTCTGGTCTACCTAAGAAAGCTATAAATAAGCTACAGATCATTCAGAATGCAGCAGCATGTGTACTAACCAAGACCAGAAGGAGAGCACACATCTCACCTGTCCTAAATTCCCTTCATTGGTTGCCTGTCAGTTTTAGGATAGATTATAAGATCCTTTTATTGGTGCTCAAATCACTCAATGGCCTGAATACTTGTCAGACATGCTTTTAATATATGCACCCTCAAGATCACTCAGGTCCTCTGGCACTGGCCTTTTTGTTGTTCCCTGGGTGAGGACAAAGAACTATGAGGAAGCGACATTTAGTGTCTATGGTCCTCGCCTCTGGAACAGCCTGCCAGAGGAGCTGAGGGCGTCACAATCTGTAAACACCTTTAAAATAAATCTTAAGACATACCTTTTTAACTTAGCATTCTCTTAATCCATGTTATTTTAACCTACCCTCTTTTACTGTGCTGCAATGGTCTCTCTGTTCTACCATGTCTCTATTTCCTATACTATAATTTCCTTATATTAACGTTTATTTTCAGTGTATTGTTGTATTTTCATTGTATTGTATTTTCATTGTATTGTTAAGCACCATGTATTGCAATTTTGCACTAAAGGTGCTATATAAATAAAGTCTGAATTTATTTTATTGTACTTACTATGGCCCTGTCCAAAAGGTCTGGACCTCTCTGGCACCGGGGTAGTGTGCTTATGCTTTAAGACTAGATGCGATTTCAAATTACACAGTGAGGAGTGCACTGACAGCAACAGCCACCTCTCACAACCTCACAAACTCAGCAGGTCAATGACATCAATGACCCCAGGCTAGTGATGCATCATGATGATGCCATGTTTACATTCCCAACCTTGTCCTGTTTCTATAACCAGCCATACACATTTATCACCCGCCTTCAGAGCCATTCATATTGGACTTCTAGGAAAAACGGTCATTGAGAAATTGATAAGCGCGAGATCACACGGACGCATCCAGCATCTCCTGTCCAAAAAAATCTTACCCTTAGCCCTTTTAAACCACTTAAAAGAAAATCTGTATTTTTTTTGTTATAGAGTGATTCTGATAACACATAGGATGACTTTAAAGACGTGTGGTGAGATTATTTATAAGGGCCACTCACAGAATCACTGGCGTTTTTACGCAGCTGTTCCTCCTCTCCAACGGCCGCAGAACCTACTACCAGCTTCTCGAAGCACGCAGACCCAAGAGACGAGCTCTTCTGATGGGACAAGATCAAATGAGAGACGATGAGCTTCGGGCTGCCGTGTCCCGTTAGCTCTGGCTTGCTGGTTGACGCTCCAGCGGTCGCCCCCAGCTGTTGCAGAGGTTGACTCGTGCTGCTGCTGGGGTCCGGGTTACTGCAGAGGGACTTGTCGCCCGGGAACGGCGCCGGAGTAGAGCAGCACAAATTCGGCTGGGACGACGAAAAGACGCGATCCAACTGTTTCTTTTTCCTTTTAAACATCCACATTCCCGACTCCTTATCCTTTTTACTGTCTGCGCTGCGACCCAGTTTAGGGCTTAGAAACGGTTTGGTTTTCTCTTGGAAATTCTTCCACATCCTTCGTTGGTAGGACATCGGTTCCTGTCCCTTAGCGGCGCCCGGGCTCTCATCCTTGGGTTTATCCTCCATGGTGCTCGTACAGCAGCCAGCCAGCCTCCTGAGCGCGGTGCGCAGCCTATAGTGAATGTCACCGTTAGCTGATGATGATACAGCAGCACTTCCACTGATGATCAGTTCACAGTGCCAAGGAAGCGCTCAAGACGAAGGGGTGTGTGTCGCTCTTCAGGAGCACGTTTGCCCCGAGTGTGTGTAGCCGCTGGGGGAGGCGTGCATCTCATGTCTGTGTGGTTGTCAAACGTTTCTGATCAGCGGAAATGTAAATGGTTTCGGAGAAGTAAACTCTGGCTGCAGCGTATTCGGCAATCAGCACCATCACCCATCAGACCATTCATGGAATCACGATTATGCACAAATTATAGAGAATATAATTTTAAGGTAATAGTTATTTTGTTCAGTGCTTTCATGGTGGGCTGTTATATTGCATGCATTTGGAAGTTGACCCGTGTTGGGAGAAGGGCTAATGAAGACGTTTACAGTCTGCAATGCGCCTACCCCTGGTCAACCCTTGTCAGTGGGTTTAATACGTGTTTGATTATGGAATATGATACACTGCTCCCTGGTTGCATAATGTAGCCAGTGTCACTGGGGACTGTGAAATATTTACATAACGCACAATTGATGGGCTTGAGATCCTATCCAAAAAAGCACTTTTTATCTGGCCCCCCCCTCTTTCTTTCTCGCTCTCTCTCTCTCTCTCTCTCTCTCTCTCTCTCTCTCTCTCTCTCTCTCTCTCTCTCTCATGTGTCTATCAGAAATGATGGATACATGTGTGAATCTCTGTAATGTCCTCCCTCGGCTTTGAATGAATGCTGTCTCTCCCCCCTCTCTCTCTTTCTTTGAGAGAGGGAGGAAACCCACAGCTGATGGCCATTTTGGGTGAGCTCCAAAATCATTACTCCACAACATGGAACAGGTGCTGGCCCTTATTGCAACATAATATTGCTGAGTGTGTAACTTCAGCTGTCCAACCACAGTATATCACACTCCTTTATACAGTATGGTAGCACTTAATGTTAGAAATGCACCCATTTCTTGTGATGTTTGGACACATTCAAAGTCTATGTTTTCTGTAGATATCAGCTGCCACAAGCTGATGTTTGATGGAGATGAGTGCTGAAATCCCCAGTATAATTAGTCATGAACTCTTAGACGCTCTTATTTCATTGTCTCCCAACGTGTATTATCTTTTCCTTTGTTTTCTTTGTTTTGCTATATATTATTTTTTTTCTGTGTAAAGTGTGTTGCAACGCTGCTGTATAAAAAGCACTTTAAATACATTTGAATTGATTTGAATTGAAATAGACCCCTCTGAATCTTGCCTCAGCACTGGCCCTTGTCTGACCTGCCACGTCATTACAGGCAGGGATCGCTCTCTCTTTCTTTCTTTCTTTCTCTCTCTCTCTCTCTCTCTCTCTCTCTCTCTCCCTCTCTCTCTCTTTCTCTCTGTGAAGTGGGGACTGTCACCTTCTTTTTTTTAATGTAGGAACTTTGTTAAAAAAAAAATCCCGTCAACATTTGCATGATTGACCATCCCTCTGTTTATTCATGGGTGTACACCACTTGTTAGTAATCCGATGCTGACAGAGGTCTCACATTTTAAGAGGGTGTGTTTACCACCTTTTGTGGTGGTTGACGGCAGTAATTACAGTAATTATCTACAACAACACATTCCCTTTTACAATATACAAGAAGTGATTATAATTTCCTTAGAAAAACAACCTTAAAAAAAAAAAGGTATCCATGATTATAACCCTAAACTTCTACCTAAGGTCTATCATATGTATACCCGAATGACACATCCTGAAGCAGAAGGAGGTAACAGTAAGAGATTATAATGTAAACAGAGGCTTTATTGGGCGAAAAATTACATTTGAGGGAGTATATGACATGGAAACAGAGGTTTACAGTTTTGATTATTTTGAGGCCTAGCTTTGTCATTATAAACAATCTATCAGAGGTAGTACTAAGGATGACACAGTTCAAGCAGAAGCTTGGAGCATGAACGTTTTTGAGATGAATATGCCTCCTTTCATTTTCAATGCTCATCCGCCCACTAACTTTGAATGAAAGAATAGCAAACCTTTGATCTCTCTCTCTCTCTCTTTCTCTCTCTCATAGATACACACACACACACACACACACACATACACACACACACACTCCTATAGAGGTCACAACACAACCATCCTCTTTACAACTACGTGTGTCCACACACATGTGTTTGGTACCATTCCTCATTCCATTCCACGCATTACAATGAGCCACCAGCCTCCACTGCTCAGGTCCTATAGCCCTACCTTATGACCTGACCTCATGAGCACAGCCACTGACATGCAGGTAGGTACTGTAGTAGACACGAAACCGGCAAACCATGTTTCAAAGGATCTTTACAAGCCCTCAGTTGACTGGGAAGTTTAAAAGAATGTGCTTTTTTTTATCAGTATTGCTACCTCTGTTGATGTATTATTATGACAAATAAGTGTTTTGTTGTGAAAGAAATACATGAAAATAATAGGTCATCAATTATCTCTGGCACAGACTGTGTGTGTGTGTGTGTGTGTGTGTGTGTGTGTGTGTGTGTGTGTGTGTGTGTGTGTGTGTGTGTGTGTGTGTGTGTGTGAGAGAGAGAGAGACCGAGGTCACTGTCACAGTAAACTGTCCTGGGATCCCTTTTGAGTAAGTAGACTTGGAGGAGTTGGTGTTGAGGAGGTGCCAAGCCATTGCCTTGAGACTGGCAGTAGCACTGGCACAGTGCCTTAGAGATGAATGATGACTCTCTATGCACTGAAGCTTCCCCCGTAAGGGTCCTGTCGACAGGCTGTTCGTTCATGGACACTTGAAAAACACTCCAAACACTTCATCTTATAGCGCTCCAATTTGCTGTCATTCAGTAATGAAACCAGTTAGATTGATATGTGCATATTGGCAGGGTTGAATTAGGACATTTTTCATGTTTCAGTCGTCTGGAATTAGAATAGAATAGAATGATGTGAGCGTTCCAAGAAATTGAGATAGAACACATTTAGCATTCTCTTGGATTTGAAGAAGGTCTCACACTATGTGGATTAATTTGGGGGATTAATCACAGTGGCAGTTTGGATTTGAATGGGCATGGTATTGATCCGAGGATTGATTGAGTGATGAGGCACTAGGACTAAGCTTTTTAATGAGAATGCCTACTAGAACTTTCTATGAGGGCAGGTTTTTGACAAGGCTTTGACTTCATATGCTTATCTAATCCTTGCCATCTCTGTGGCATAATTACTGTACAGGCAAGAGAAGAACAAGAACATTTCTGTACCTCAATGTTAAATGGTAATACTTTTTTTTTTTTAGCTATTCATTAGCATTGCTGAAGATTTTAAATGATTTCCCCTGAGGAGATATTAGCATTTAGTCATGCATTAGGCCACTTAAGCACAGGTTTGCAAAATATGCAATTGACTTGTTGAGGTTTAACTTGACTTGTTGAGGTTTATAAAGATAAATTAGGCACTGCATCAGCAGCATTTTCAATGAAGGACACTGGCAGAGTTGTGCACTAATGGAAGCTACTTGAAAGCAGTTTGAATGGACTAACAATCAATCAGGAGGCAGTTTGAATAGACGAAGACCCAGTCAAATAGAGCATAGAGATGAACTTCTCAATACAAGCCAGTTCATTTCATGACCTGAATTTAAGTTGACAAGTGTACTGTAGATACATTTATTTCATTTTCTTATTTCACTACATTACACAATACTCCCAGTATTGGTGACAGCTCTACTGATTTGCCTGCTGAGCTGGGCTTCTAAACAACACCTAATCTGATGTTGCCAAGTTCAAGCTGGCACACCCCACTCAGGTTTAGTGCAGTTACCAAGTGACCAACACAAACACAGTCAGAAGTATTGGAGACCAAGGACCAGCATTTGTTTGTGAGTAAATGATGACTATATTTATTCTCTCTAATAAATTTGCTTCATATTGAACACGTACTGTATAAACGATACTAAGTATGTACTGTTGATCTATTTACTGTAAAAAAAATGTTTTTAAAAAAATGGGTGGATGTTGTGAGCAATATCTGAAAACAGAATAATACCTACAGTATAGGGTAAAAGCTATTGCACTAACCAAAACTTTCACCCCTCCAAAAAAATTCACCCCCCAAAAAAATCTGTTTTCCCAGGAGCCAGTTTTGAAGAGGAACCATGTCACATAAGGCAGTGTTACAACCATACCAGCCTGACGACAAGTACGTTTTACCAAATGTTTTCAACATTGACCTTCAGTGAGAGAGTCCCTTCCTATTTCCTCTCTAGCAATCCCCTGAGTTAGATTCAATCATTTCTGCAGAGAGGAGACATATTCTATCTTCTCCTATAGTGTGTCAATGATTAAATGGCCATGGAGCCAGCAGTGATCATTTCTCTCTGTCTGGATTCACCTTTATCAAATTAATCCCTGATCAATGACAACATCACACAGGAAGGCACAGCAGCACAGAGGGAGAGGCAGGATGTTGATGTGAAATCTTGTTTGTGAAAGGCCCAGGGATATGTGTTTTGCGGACAAATTCACTGCACTGTAGATTTACTGTGTTTTTTCCCAGTGGATTTAATTTGTCCTTGTTCTTTTAGTTTTAAAGTAGAAAGAGGTTCCAATTTCCTGAAGAACTTGAATGTTTACTTGGTATTGTCACTTTTACTCCGTGCAATTTCAATCAAGTCTGTATTGAGAACCCATTCATTTCCTCACGCAAGGGTTATCTCTGTCACACAGCTGTTGTGTGAGATTAATGCAGGCCATATCCAACCATATAAAATCCCTTGTCAAATAGGCATAATGAAAACCAGCAGGTGACAATAGGCGGTAGTAATGACAGCTTAACCAAACAAATTCTAAGTCATTGCTCCCCACAGGTCTGATGTCATCGAGGCCCGTCTGACCAATCAGGAGCGGACGATGAGCGTGCTGTTGGAACAGGCATTGAGGATCAAGGAGGAGGTCGTGATTGGCCTGCGCTCCACCCAGGGCTCCGTCCTATCAGAGGCCTCCGCCCGCAGGCTGTTGGAGAACCACATCCTCACCATCACGCACATCGTCAAACAGCTCAGCACCAACATGCAGGTAGAGTCATACAGTATAAACAAGTACAGTGCCATATTGCAAGGTAGTGAGGACTCTGTCCCTCTCCGTTGAGGTTGAAGTTAATGTGTCAATATGAAATTATATGATGTTATAGATACAATTCACACACATTCACAAGGTCTGTTTAAAGTTATAGTCACACATTTGTTATTACTGTGTAGAAACAAAAAACAAGGTATGCATATCATAGAGCTCACTAGAAAAAAAAAAAACCATATATATATATATATATATATATATATATATATATATATATATATATATATATATATATATATATATAATTTGATGCATATCATATAAGGTCATGATCTTAAGATCATGTTTTGCCAACTGACTGTATTCCTCACATCAATCTCCCGTGGTGGTGTTAGCACCTGATAGCTCTGTGTCTGGGAATGAGGTCAGAGGGAAGTGAAGGTGTTGAGCGTCTGTGTGAGTATCTCTCTTTCTCTCTCTCTCTCTCTCTCTCTCTCTCTCTCTCTTCTGCCAAATGGGCTCACTCTGTGTGTCTGTGTGAGTATCTCTCCCTCTTTCTCTCTCCCTCTCCCTTTCCCTCTCCCTCTCCCTCTCCCTCTCTCTCTCCCTCTCCCTCTCCCTCTCCCTCTCCCTCTCCCTCTCCTTCTCCCTCACTGATGGATCAGTCTGATACTGAAAACTAAACCTCATTCAATATAGTCCTTTTCCTCATAAGTAAGCAAAAGTGTCAACGATATCACATAAACTTCTCAGAGTTCTGGAATTATTGCCAATGGAGCCACGTAATACAGGAACTGCTTTATAACTGAGTTATGCATGAAAATTGGATTCATTAGATGAATCAATGTCTGAGGTCATCTTTGCCAGAAGGGCCGTTTGTCTGGAGCAATGATACAAGAGAGGCCAGAGAGAGTTGCCTTACACAACTCAGACAACAGGACACATACACAGCGAACAGACCTTAATTAGTTACGTTAATTAGGTGGTCTTCTGTGGCTCAATTGGTAGAACATGGCACTAAGAACGCTTAGGTTGTGGGTTTGATTCCTGGTGGGACCATATATACTGAAATGTATGCACTAAATGGCATATGTTATATATATATTATTAGAGTTCAATCCCTTATGGGGGTATTGATTTTGCCAAAGTGTTCACCATTGTCTGAAATTAGAACAACTCCCATCATCATCTAACTGTTTTGTGTGTGTGTGTGTGTGTGTGTGTGTGTGTGTGTGTGTGTGTGTGTGTGTGTGTGTGTGTGTGTGTGTGTGTGTGTGTGAGTGAGAAGGAATAAACAGGAGCGTGAACAGAGAACAGTGAACAGAGATAAACTAAATGAAACTGTCAATCAACAGCTCAATACTCCCTGTCTCTATCTGCAAAGCACACTAGCCCTTTGATATGGAGAGAATGGAGCCTGACTCATCAGAATGGCTGTGTAGAGTAATTATCCATGCAGTCAAGTATGCAGTGTGGTGAGGCATGGTTATGAGCAATGGAAATATCGGCGCACCTGATGGTAGGACTGCAGGTGCAAAACAACTAAACTAATGTGTCTGTGAAACTGTGAAAGAAAAACTCGACTCGAAAATGCCACACTGCTAAAAACCATTCTGTTTGATAGTGAACAATCAGTGCTGTTGTTTCTGTCAGGGGACCATCAACAGTGTCAGACTGTCTCTCAGTGCACAGTAGGCCTACTACTGTACCTCTGTTGTCCTCTCAGGTGCTGGAGAGGGAGATCATCCAGAGGGACAGTGTCACATCAGGGACGTCCTTCGCTGTGCAGAGTCTGGATCACAAGAACCTGGCTGGCATTGGGGACCTCAGAGGCAGAGTGGCCAGGTATATATTTGCTGTTACTGGGTGTCTCTCTCAGTCAGTCAGGCCACCAACAAGACGTCCTCTAGAGCTACCTAGTAATAAGTCACTGAAAAAGAGTTAGTAGGATCAAAATCCCACCTTTAATACTCCTGGGCAAAACGCACAGACAGACAGACAGACACAAACACACTTACAAGTTAACACAGGCCTCTCTCTTCATCATATTTGAGCTGAAGGTTGATCTGAAGGTTCTTATGTGCTATCAAAACCTGGGAAACAGACATAAATATATATCAGCAATCATGAGAGATATACGAGGTCTTGGCTGTTCAGATAAGAGTCACTCAGTTATAAACACGAAAGCAGGGTAACTCGTGCCTACCACTGCCATTGTGCCCTTGAGCAAGGTACTTAACCCCTAACTGCTCCAGGTGCTGAATATGGCTGACCCAGAGCCCAGAGCTCTGTTCTCCCTTGGGTGTGCACGTGTTTTGAGGGGGGGGGGGGGGGGGTGCACATATCACATTCCTACAACTGATGAGAATTGATTGCATGGTGAAATAGAATTGATTGCATGGCCAATTGATTGCATGGCTTCTTCTTCTAAAGATGAGTTTGTGTAGGTCACAGGTTGACCCAGGTTGACTAAAGATGGCCTCCTGGCGGAGGTTGTGGGGGTCAGTGAGGGGAGGGAGAGAGCTGGCTCCTCAGTGCTGTGGTGATTCAGTGTTCTATAAGGCTGTCTGAAGCTCTCCAACTTTAACGAATGACCTCATCTGGGCAATTCATGAATAATCAAGTAGTCTGGCATTTTATGTTTTTAGATGAAGTAGATACAACTCAGAATTATGGGTACAAGGCCTGTAGTATGTGGAATTAGTGGGATGAGAGCACACAAACACACACACACACACAGGCAATTTGGTTTATTTGGCTCATTGCTACTCTCCACAAATACGGTGCTTGGTAGCCGGCACTAATGGAAAGCCTGCCGATGACATCATAAATTGAGCAGAAGAGAAGCTGTCTACGAATGATCGTAACACAGGAGGGTCACCAGATCAATCATACTGTTCACACACAACAAGATACTACAGGGGGCTATAAAGATGTTGCTACTGGGAGTCCATTTGAATTAGAGCTTTTCATCAATGTTCAAAAGCTGTCTTGTGCCTTGTGGTCTTAAAGATTTATTTAAACAATTCAAAGAGGGGTTTGCATTTTCCTCTGCTGGTGTTTTGAGTCTCTCTAATGATCATGTCTAAAACATATCCAGTGTTCATTAGGGGAAAACTGCATAATTGCCTTGCTTGTATAACATTCTCCAAACAAATATTCACTAAACAAATGTTTACCAATTGCTGGAGCTGTCTTTCTCTAGCATTCTCATGCTTGCCAGCAATGATCAACACAAGTGGGAGTGCACCAGTGTAGACTCTATAGATCTCTCTCTCTCTCTCTCTCTCTCTCTCTCTCTTTGTCTCTCGCCCCACTAGCTTTGTCGGTCTGCTGGTCAATCCACCTAAACCTGTCTGTGTGTCTGTCTGTCTGTCCCCACACATGTCCACCTGTCTCAGGTGTGACGCCAGCATAGCCAAGCTGTCAGGTGATGTGAGCTCTGGGGGAAAGGAGATCCACAGTCTGCAAGAGAAGGTGAAAGAGCTCAGGTCTGGCCTGGAGGTCAGACTGATGGACATGGAGCTGAAGGTAAGAGCCTCTCCAGTGCGGACTTGGGTATTAGGTATTAGGCAGGGTCACTTGGTGTCCACTCAACCTGACCAAGCTCCAGTTAGGACACTTTGATTTGAGCTTTCCCTCCTTGCAGAGGAGACTAGTCCTGCCTCTCACTGAATACAGGGAGTCTATATTTTAAGGCTGACTGTTGCATTTTGAAGATCAATGTTGAAGGGTGAGAGGGGACTTGCCCACAGGGCAATATACAGTGGAACTTAGATCTCTCAAACTGAAGAGGATGAAATACGTAATCTGAGATATCAAGGTTTGAGATCAATTTTTTTTTTTTGCCTCAAGCCAGTGTATTGCGTAATCTGTTGTGTTGATCTTTTTTTTCCTTGGGATCAATAACAGAGAAATCACAAAACTCTGACTATGTTGAGCACACATATGTACGCATGTACGTACACACACCTTCCTCAGGGTGCTTTATGTACTCCAGGCCTGGGCGGAAAATCACTGAGACTGCGGCACATTAACTCTGGGGACAGGGTGAGCATCAACAGCCAATATCCGCACGCTTCTGGCAGTTGCAACCGCAGTTCACATTTGAGGAGTGAGTGCATGGATGCGTTTATAAAACGAATCCAATTGGGGGGTGGGGGGGGGGATATGCTTCACATCAGATATGCAGATATGCTTCACATCATACAGTATGTTTTCATGAGTATTCATAACCAGTCTCAGGTGTTCACGAGACAAATAATGAGTCCTTTTTTTGTTTCTTTATTCAATTATTTATTTTCCTTTGGCTTTGTTAGAGCTCACAGGGAGGGGTGGGGGGTTGCAATATGGCTGGGGAGGGAGGGAGGAAGTGAGGGAGGGAGGGAGGGGGGGATGATTCAACTCAGGGAGGGAGGGAAGGAGGGAGGGATGTAGGTTACAGGCATGGGGGGGTACAACTCAGAGAGGGAGGGAGGGTACAGGCATGGGAGGGGGAAAGATACAAATCATGGAGGGAAGGAGGGAAGGGGGGGGGGTAGGCATGGGAGGGAAAGAGGGGGGAGGATACAACTCAGGGAGGGAGTGAGGGAGGGGGGGATAGGCATGGGAGGGAGGGAGAGAGGGGAGCTGCAGAATCAGTTGTCACTGTCGCTATCCCCAGATCTTCTTTGCCTCTTCTTAGACGTTCCCTCCTCTGAATGGCAGCCGCCAGGGTGTTGATCAGTGCCCACCTCCCTTTTTCTCTTCCTGGACACCCTCTGTGCCTGACGTGCAAGTACCCAGTTTTCACTGTCACTGTCCGTGTCGGTGTCACTATCCCTTGATCCTCTCTGTCTCTTCTTAGAGGTTCCCTCCTCTGAATGGCAGCCGCCATCAACCACCTCCCTTGTTCTCTTCCTGGACACCCTCTGTGCCTGAGGTGCAAGCACCCGGTCGGGAACCAGTCGGAAGTGCTCAGGTTGGGGGACAAGAGATCTTTGGGAGTCTTCTGGCTGCTCTTGGTAAGCCAGGGCTGCATGGTTTGGCTGTATCCGTCCCTGTTCCTCATCCCCTACGTCGTTATGCTCCCCCTCTCCAACGACGAGCCTCATCTCATCCCTCATCTCTTCCTCCTCATGTCTGGGCACATCCTCGTCCCAGTAGGCCTCGAGGGGGGGCAGAATTCCGGGGCCATGAGCGGCAATTCGCTCCATCACCGAACGGATGACTTGGTGTCCGCTTGGATCACGGACACCGTTCCTGGCCAACCAGAGGAGTTCTTGGACAGTGACTCTTGGACATCCATCTGGTGTCTGCTCTGCCTCAACATGGGCTCGATCTCCTTGACCCTGAGGGTTGTGGTGTCCACCAGGGCAGGTCCTGGGTCCCACACGGTTGTTGCCAACAGTAGCATCTCCAGAGCCATTGTTGAGGTTATTTGGACCCCCAAAGCCAGTGGTGAAGTCAAGACTGCAGTCTTCTTCCTCCTCTTCTTCACCACTGCTTATCACCAGTATCTCCTCAGGCACATCATCATCATCATCATCATCTGATATGATGATTAAGGGTGGAGCAGCATGAAATATAGACCCCCTCCCCAGAGGAGGCACAGAGGAAGAATGACCTATGAGCATAACAATAGATAGTAAAATAACTTGTTATAGCATTTTCACATTTTTTTTTATTTGTTTTTATCTATCCTTTATTTATTTTGGTGTCCCATTGAGAAAGTACATTATTTTTAGGTTGTTACTATATTTTTTATTTCACCCCTTAAAATTGTTTATTAAAGCATTTTCAGTATCAATGTCAACAAATCATTCACTAACCAAACAAAGTAAATGTCAAGGACCGGCTTGAGGAAAGGACATCCTCCTTCTCCTCCTCCTCCTCCTCCTCCTCCACAATCGGGCAAGAGGCATTGCTCTGCTGGCACTCCTCTTCCTCCTCTTCATCATCACTGCTTATTACCATGATCTCCTCAGGCACTTCATCATCATCATCTGATATGATGATTAAGGGTGGAGCAGCATGAAATATAGACCCCCTCCCCAGAGGAGGCACAGAGGAAGAATGACCTAAGAGCATAACAATAGACAGTAAAATAACATGTTATAGCATATTCACATTTATTTTTGTGTTAATTATATTTCTTATTTCACCCATAAGAATTCCACATATCTTATCTCATCATTATTTCTTAAAATCAGGACTTACCTGAGTTCCTTTCACTCATTTTGCAATTAAAGTTTTCCCAAAGTTTGCCAGTTTGTGTCCTCAAGGTATATAGATGATATATTGATTGTACAATTGTGTTTGCAGAGTGGGTTTTTAGTCTCTATGATAATCCAAGCCTTTGATGCCATAATGTTAGTTTGTGACATCATAATCGCTGTTTCATACAAGTTTGTAGATGCTGCTGACTAATGGATGCTCCAATGTTATCATGTCAACAAAGATGATAAAAGGGCAGAGTTGGAAATAATAACAATAATAATAATAATAATAATAATAATAATACTTCTACAACTACAACTACTACTACTACTGCTACTACTAATAATAATAGTACTTCAATGACTGCTACTGCTGCTGATACTACTACTACTACTACTACTACTAATAAAAACAATAATTATAATAATAATAATAATAATAATAATAATAATTAGTGTTGCACCGGTTGTACCGGTTCTACAAAAGTATCATGATACCCTGCTTTGAAAACGATTCTATACTAAGAACAGTTAGAACCGTTTTTTTTTTACCATAAATGCCTGACGCGATATTTTCTTTGAGCTGTGCAGAATATTATCTTATAAGTGTAATTTGTCTTTTTGCTCGCGGGGGGCAGTGCGTTCTGCATGCATAGTGGCTGTGTGTGGCTGGGTTAGACAACACTAAACAATCACACACGCGTTGACAAGAAGGAGGCGAGAGAAGGATGGAAGCCGCAAGTGTCCATGCTAGCCGTCCCCAGCTTGTTGATAAAAAGGTTGCCAGAAGTGAAGTCTGGCATTACTTTGCTTAAAGAGCCAATGATGACGGCGAGCCGACCGAAATCACAAAGCCTGTTTGTAAAAGATGTTACAAGGCCATGCAGTCAAGTAAAGCTCAAAAAGTGTTACAACGATAAGTCCTCCAGTCAGTGTATTGTGCAATCTGTTGTGTTGATCTTTTTTTCCTTGGGATCAAAAACAGAGAAATCACACACACACACACACACACACACACACACACACACACACACACACTTTCCTCAGCATGCTCTATGTCAGGCATGGGCAAACTGCGGGCCGGATCCCCGAGTTTTAATCCGACCCGTGATCTTTTAACCAAAACAATACATTTGATTCTGTTATACCGAAATTAGTTTAAGCACAGTATGAGGTCACATACTGTAAAGGCGAATTTTTTAATTTCATCTCTCAGTACAGCAGAATTGCCGTGGATGGCAGTAGAAGTAGGAGCCCCTGCCTGTTCCTGCTCGATCCCCTGCTCGATCCTACAGTGTGTGGACGAAGTCCGAAAATGAGCCTTTCCAAAAAACGAAAAGTCGACAGTGAATGTCGTGTTTTCAAAAGAAAATGTAGCACGAAATATTTTTTTCCACATATGTTGGATCTCAAGCGGTATGCTTGACATGCCAGGAGAGCGTTGCCGTCTTCAAGGAACACAACATTAGCAGGCGCCTCTCAAGTAAGCATGCTAACTATGCTAGCAACTTATCTGCACACGAAAGAGAAAGGAGGGCTGCCGTGTCGTGTCTGCAAATTTACAAGCCCGCCAGAACATATTCGTTCGACAATCCACCGTTCAAGAAAACTCAATTAAGGCGAAAAAAAATCGTAAAGCATAGCAATCCTTTTTCAGAGTGAATTTTTTGAAGGAATGCATGGTGGAGGCTGCTAGCCTGGTCAGTCCGGACAGTGAAGCCCATTTTGAGAACATTAACCTGTCACGGAGAACAGTTATACGGAGGGTGGAATTAATCGATCAAGATCTTAGTTCCCAGTTGGAGAGGAAAGTGACGGATTTCGAGTATTCTTCACTTGCGCTGGACCACAGTACGGACATTTTGGACACTGCACAATTTCTTGTCTTTATCAGAAGGATAAACGAAAACTTTGAAATTGCAGAGGAATTTCTTTCCATGGAATCATTAAAAGGGACGACTACGGGACAAGACTTATCCAACAACGTTTCAAGGGATAAATTGGTAAATGTCACTACCGATGGTTCTCCAAATCTTACGGGTAAAAACGTGGACATTTTGAAGAGAATTTAGGACAAAGTGAGAGAGGTGTCGCCAAACACTGAGGTAACTTTCTTGCACTGCATTATCCACCACGAGGCTCTGTGTAAATCTGTACTTGGACTGGAGTATGTTCTTAGAGTGGTTGTGAAACTGGTCAACTTTGTCAGAGCTAGAGGACTCAATCACCGTAAATTCATTCAACTGTTAGGGACATTGACGCAGAGCATGTTGACTTACTTTATCATTCAAACGTTCGCTGGTTAAGTCAATGGAGAGTATTTAAGCAGGTGTGGGATTTGAGAGAGGAGATTGGCATGATGATGGACAGCGTAGGCAAAGCTGACCTGAACGTAAAACTACAGGGGAAAAATACGTTTGTGCATGAACTGTACAACCATGTGAAGGCATTCAGAGCCAAGCTGGTGTTGTTCACCAGGCAGTTGAGGGACATTCATTCATTCATTTTCCGACACTGGCTTCTGTGGGGGTGTCGCCACCCAGCGCAGTGAGATACAGCGGCATTCTGTCAGACTTGTAGGCCGAATTCACACGGCGCTTCTCTGACTTCGCCAAGATTGAAGATTCGCTGGAACTCGTGTCACGCCTTCTCTCATACGAGTATGAGAAAGCACCACCGAACATGCAGCTGGAGCTTATTGATCTCCAGTGTGACACTTCCCTCCGGGAGAAGTTTGAAACCGTCACTCTGCCCGAGTTCTATGCCTCATTAAGTGAAACACAGTTCGCTCACACGCGACAGCTGGCTCAGAGTAGGTTGGTGCTGTTTGGCTCCACTTACACGTGTGAGCAAAACTTTTCGGTGATGAACTACAATAAATCAAAGCACAGATCTCGACTTAATGATGAACACTTGTCTGCCATACTGCGTCTTTCAACCTCAAAAATTGCACCTGACTAAGCTTTTGTAGAACAGGGTGAGCAACTTCACTGTTCACATTGACGAGCCATGGGCCAGTAGACGCTGAAGGACAGTAAAGGAGAGGTCTGAGTAAATGAATGTATTTGTGAAAAATACACTCTTAGTGATGCCAAGAATACTTTTTTACTGATAAAATGCATTGGAAATGAAAATAGTAAATGTTACATGAAAATGTTACTGAAAGTAATAGGCCAACATACGCAAATGTAACTGATTAAGAGTATCTGGTGATATGTTGACTGTAACACAAAGAATGTACATTATAACTTGAGATAAGGCACTGATGTACTGTAAAATATGAAAGTGATAGCCTATTGTTTTGTACTTTTGTCTTTTGTATTTAGGACTTTGTATGTAGAACTTTAAACAGAGGGACATTGTGTGAAAATAGGTCTCTTGAGAGTCAGTCCTTTGGAAAAGAGTGTGATTCACTTGAACATCAGTGCACATGCAAAAATACTTTTGGTTTAATGAATTTGTAATTGAGGTACATAGAGCAGTGTGTGTTGAATGCAATGTAACATCAAGTATTTAAAAAAAACAACAACAACTGTCGGTCACATTTGAGGAGTGCAAGAATGCGTTCATAAAAAGGATCCCATCATTTTTTTGTTGTTGTTGCAAGGATTCCCCCGAAATGTAACTGTTTTATATACAACAGTAGTGACTGAAATGACGGTAACAGGTGGTTACAAAGTTATATTATTTTATATAAATGATTGAAGTGTATTAATTGTATTATATATGACATGCATTACTGTCTGGAGGTGACCTGAAGTCCACAGACAAAAGAAAAGACAACATTATCTTATTTTTGCTTTTATTTATTTTCTTTGGCCCTGAGCGGAAAGGATAGCTATAGCCTACTGATATTATATGGCATTGTTACAGTGTGGTCAAACCAGGTTTGTCCATGTCCCCTCAAGGATGAGATCCTGTGGATATTTTCATTGGATATTGACACTGAACCACACCTACCGTTGAGCGATGTGTTGTATCGCAGACATGCATCACATCACACAGTTTGTATTCATGAGAATTCATATCTAGTCTCAGGTGTTCACGATACAAGGAATAAGTCCTTTTTTTATTTTTTTATTCAATTATTTATTTTTACTTTGGTTTTGTTATAGCTCACAGGGAGAGGTTGCAATGTTGCTGGGGAAACATGGGAGGGAGGGGGGATACAGCTCAGTCGAGGGAGGTTACAGGCATGGAAGGGAGGTAGGGGGGGTACAACTCAGGGAGGGAGAGAGGCAGGGTACAGGCATGGGGGGGAGGGAGGGGGGAGGATACATCTCAGGGAGGGGGGGATCGGCATGGGAGGGAGGGAGAGAGAGAGGGGAGCTGCAGAATCAGTTGTCACTGTCGCTATCCCCAGATCTTCTTTGCCTCTTCTTAGACGTTCCCTCCTCTGAATGGCAGCCGCCAGGGTGTTGATCAGTGCCCACCTCCCTTTTTCTCTTCCTTGACACCCTCTGTGCCTGACGTGCAAGTACTGTCGGTGTCACGATCCCTTGATCCTCTCTGTCTCTTCTTAGAGGTTCCCTCTGAATGGCAGCCGCCATCAGCCACCTCGCTTGTTCTCTTCCTGGACACCCTCTGTGCCTGAGGTGCAAGCACCCGGTCGGGAACCAGTCGGAAGTGCTCAGGTTGGGGGACAAGAGGCCTTTGGGAGTCTTCTGGCTGCTCTTGGTAAGCCAGGGCTGCATGGTTTGGCTGTATCCGTCCCTGTTCCTCATCCCCTACGTCGTTATGCTCCTCCTCTCCAACGACGAGCCTCATCTCATCCCTCATCTCTTCCTCCTCATGTCTGGGCACATCCTCGTCCCAGTAGGCCTCGAGGGGGGGCAGAATTCCGGGGCCATGAGCGGCAATTCGCTCCATCACCGAACGGATGACTTGGTGTCCGCTTGGATCACGGACACCGTTCCTGGCCAACCAGAGGAGTTCTTGGACAGTGACTCTTGGACATCCAACTGGTGTCCGTTCTGCCTCAACATGGGCTCTATCTCCCTGAGGGTTGTGGTGTCCACCAGGGCAGGTCCTGGGTCCCACACGGTTGTTGCCAACAGTAGCATCTCCAGAGCCATTGTTGAGGTTATTTGGACCCCCAAAGCCAGCGGTGAAGTCAAGACTGCAGTCTTCTTCCTCCTCTTCTTTACCACTGCTTATCACCACGATCTTATCAGCATTATCATCTGATATGAGGATTAAGGGTGGAGCAGCATGAAATATAGACCCCCTCCCCAGAGGAGGCACAGAGGAAGAATGACCTAAGAGCATAACAATAGACAGTAAAATCACATGTTCACATTTATTTTTGTGTTATTTATGAATGGTTTATAAATGCCTTATGAATGAAAGTTATTATAAAGTGTTAATTATATTTCATATTTCACCCATAAGAATTCCACAAATCTTATCTCATCATTATTTCTTAAAATCAGGACTTACCTGAGTTCCTTTCACTCATTTTGCAATTAAAGTTTTCCCAAAGTTTACCAGTTTGTGTCCTCAAGGTATAGATGATATATTGATTGTACAATTGTGTTTGCAGAGTGGGTTTTTAGTCTGATAATCCAAGCCTTTGATGCCATTTACACAATTAATGACCACCATCCATTGTCATTATCCATTTTTCCATTACACCTGCTTTGAAAGGCCATTCTATACTAAGAACATTTAGAACCGTTTTTTTTTTCCTTCTTTTTTTTTACCATGAATGCCTGACACAATATTTACTTTGAACTGTGCAGAATATTATCTTATAAGTGTAATTTGTCTTTTTGCTAGCTAGTTTATTTCTAAAATGGTTGCAGGCATGGCACTCTGCACGTAACGAACAGAGAGCTCCAATACAAGTTACAACACATACTTTATACCCCTCAGATGGTCCGATTACAGGGTGGGGTTTTCACATGGGCATGTATCCATATACAACCTTCAAAACAGGTGGCATGATCTATGTGCAATCCTTGATAACATTCTGGGGCAGCTCTGAAAGAACAATGGTCTCACAGTTAGAAGTCTTACATCTTTATCTGCTCGGAACAGTCTGGACTTTGAGAAGACACTGATCTGTTCTCAAATGTTACGATCACTAGCTTTAGACAGTTGACCCCAAGTTAATGACCATTCTGTTACGGGCCGTAGATACAATGTCACACTAAAATGTGTTATCTTACATAGCTTACGGGGGGCAGTGCGTTCTGCATGCATGGTGGCTGTGTGTGGCTGGGTTAGACAACACTAAACAATCACACACGCGGCGTTGACGAGAAGGAGGAAAGAGAAGGATGGAAGCCGCAAGTGTCGATGCTAGCTGTCCCCAGCTTGTTGATAAAAAGGTTGCCAGAAGTGAAGTCTGGCATTATTTTGCTTATAGAGCCAATGATGACGGCGAGCCGACCGAAATCACAAAGCCTATTTGTAAAAGATGTTACAAGGCCTTGCAGTCAAGTAAAGCTCGAAAAAGTGTTACAATTATAAAACGAATCTGAATGAAAGTTATTTAAGTGGAATCAGTGTCAGTGTACAGTAAATGCTAAGTATACTGTTATCTGTCTGTCTGCCTGCCTGCCTGTTTGCCTGTCTGTCTGTCTGTCTGTGCAGCTGTCTCAGGCTGTGGGGAGACTGGAGGCCTCTCTGATGGAGCAGACCCACAGCCAGAGGAGCTCCTGGACTGACCTGCACAACCACATCAAACTCCTGGAGGCCAGGTGGGTCTAGAAACTTGTTCACATAAAGGGCTCTCCCAAAACTTCTCCACTCACCACGTTTAACATGTTCTTGTGACACATCAAATCAGCAAAAACAATGTTGCGAACCAGGACCAAACCTTCAGCAGTGACCTCAAATAGCATACAAGCCACTGGGTATAGAGGCTGGCTCGCCATTGGAGAAACACTGGTCCTGAGCACTTACATAAGTCTTTTTAACACAGAAACCCTCAACACTGACCTTTCCAATGCCACAGGGAGAGATGTGAGGCTTGCTGAGAGGCATAGAATCAAGATATCACTCCCTGGCTCTAAGTGTGGGTTTCGGTTCTGGCGTTCTGTTGTTCTCTTGGAGGGACTTTGTTGTAAGCTGGAGGTTATTTAACGCCTCCTTGCTTTCCATCCATCTTCGCTGGAGCCGTAACCCTCTGAAAGCTGAGGCTGTGCTATTTTTAGATATATTTGATGGATGCCCTATTCAAGTGCAACCTAAACGGTGAATTTCACAGATGCAAAATTACAAGCAAAAAAAAGTTGTGCCTGATGTTAAGCCACAGAATATAACAGTAGCTACATGCTGTGTTACCCCTTACATATAGCTCCATGAAGATCCCTCTTACTTCCTACGGTACAAAATATCTAGGACTGCATTAAGCTAACCTGTTCAAATCCCCCATGGGTATATTTTTCATGGGCAATATAAGAGATAGCAATCCCCTTGGCTATTTACATACTTACACACCATAAATGATCAGACAGAATCATTGCTCAATGTCCAATTGTTGCGTTTCTGTATCCACACTGAAACTACCCTTAGGATTTGACCTGAGGTAATCAGTCTGTCAGTATTGGCTTGGCTGGGCGCCAGCATCAGGTAGTGAATGAGACAGCCACCTGGTAGCAGACCTCCAGGGTCAGGCTCATCTACAGCCTGGGCACGTCTTGTTGCACAGCACAGCCCACACAGGGCCCACAAACCTCATTCACGCACACATACATACACACACATGCACGTACACATACATACACACACACACACACACACACAGAGCCCACGCAGAGGGCACACAGAGTGCTGTGACCACTGTTAGCGACCGCCACATTGAAGCTTTTCAGTCAAGAGGACACACTTGATGTGAGGGCTGACAATGAGCCATACAATATTTCTGAAGAAGCTGTGGGATTCACATAGAAAATCACCCATGTGGCAAATATTGATGAGTCATTGTGCCATGTTGTGCCAGTATGTGCAGGACGCCTTTGTTGACTAAGCAGATCCAAGGTGACAGCTTTTATTTCACTTGTTTTTTTTTTGGGAGTCGACTCAGTGAATCGTGGTTTTGTGTGAATACAGCAGAACCGACAGATGGCTGTTCCCCTCTCTCTCTCTCTCTCTGTCTTCTCGTCCTCTGGAGACACACAGTGCAGATAGGGAAACAAGCAGCATTTGACTGACTGGCTGTAGAAGGAGCAGAGCGACGTGTTGCCTGCCTGCCTGCATGGCTCGGCATCAAATCAAAACAAAACAAAGCGTGTGACAGGCTGTGTCTGAGAAGGTCACTCTTATAATTACCCCAGAGAGCCTCACTCTGAGTGCTACATCTCACACAAGTGCTACAGTATTCCGCCTGCGGGGGAGAGAAACAGACTAATTTCAGAAGTGATAAACTAAACATCTCAACACCCAAATACCTCAGCTAAACCTGTGAATACTGCATGTTACCAATTCGTGGGTTTATTTGGTGTCCGGAGGTAGCTTTGCTCACATCACCAGCAGTGCAGCATCAGACCTGAGTCTTATGAAGTGTACACCAGGACATTTCACAAACCATGATCATGGATAGCCAAATAACGCTTACTACTGTACTGAACTGTACTGTATGTACCGTAAAAGTGATGCACACAGGATGTGGACGTGTAATCTCTGGACCTAGTGAGACAGGTGGATGTATGATCCAACTCCTCCTCTGCCCCCTGCAGCAGCTCCAGCGGTCTGAAGGAGGCCAGGGAGGACACAGACAGACTGAGGAGATGGATGGAGCAGCAGCTACGCAGCTCAGAGCAGACACACACACAGGGCAGTGAGCAGACACGCTCTCTCCTGCAAGACAAGATGGTAACATATGTGTAAAGTATGATAAGACATGATATGAGTGAATTGGGGGGGGGGGGGGGGGTGTGACTGGCCAGAGGAACAAGGAAACAGTGGTCCTTCTCTATAGTGGCATGGCTTGTGTTGGGGGGGGTGTAAGTGTGTGTGTGTGTGTGTGTGTGTGTGTGTGTGTGTGTGTGTGTGTGTGTGTGTGTGTATTACTGTTAGGTGTGAGACTGAGTTGTTTGTCTACAGGGGGAGCCTCAGTGAGCAGCTTAATCTGTCTGTGTGTCTGTCTGTCTGCCTGTCTCTCTGTCTGTCTGCTTGTCTGTCTGTCTCTCTGCCTGTCTGTCTGTCTGTGTCTTTCTGTCTGTCTCTCTTCCTGTCTGTCTGTCTGCCTGTCTACAGGTGGAGGCGGAGGGGAGGCTCAGTGATCAGCTGGGTCTCCTGGCTGTGCGTGTGGAGAGATCTGAGGGCCAGCTGGAGCAGGAGCGCCAGGCAGACAGGGTGAGACGCTCGGAGACAAAACTCCACAGCAAGATCAGCACCGTGGAGACCAGCCTCCGGGAGGAGCTGCAGCTGGTCAGACAGGAGTACCAATCAGGTTGGTCCTGCATCCTGCATCCATCCTCAGACAAACTGTCACAGTGTGTTGTTGACTACCACATGAGTGGCCACATAGGACAACTGGGTTTATCAAAGTTTATTACAGAAAGGACACCATCATAGAATGAGACTGAGGAACAGGCAGAGAGTGAATGTAGGAAGGAGAGGGAAGGGATGGGAAGCAAAATTACATTATAAATTATAAATCAGGAAAAAGTATCACATTTTTCAACAAATCGTGCAATGTTCAGAAGCAGCCATTTACAGAGCAATATTTCCCATACAAACACTCCAACTGGATCAGAAAGTCGACAGTTCTTTTGGCCAAGAATGACTGCAATACACAGCATACCCGTTTTCACCAAATGTTTCAGTTGGGGTTAGTTCTATCTTTTGAATTGTGTTTAGAACTCAGAGGGGGCAGTAGACTTGGCAGCTGGCTTTAGAACTGGCTACAGCAGAGTTAGTCATCATCGCCTCCATCACGAATGGAGCTCGGTGCTCTTTTATCTGTAGCCAAGGGTGAGAATGAAGCAATTCATCATTTATTTACAGACTTAACACACAGCGTTCTCAGCACAGGTGTTTGTAGTTGTTCTCATTAACGCAGCCTCTAATTAGAAACACCTGAGCTGAGAAACTGACGCAGATTAATGCTGCTTTCTGGAGCAGTTTATGAGAGCGTGGTTACATGGCTGTTTACAACAGCCCCCACAGTGCCTAGCTAAATTCAAATAAAACAAAAATGATCAATTCCATATTTCTGCTTGTTTTTCGGAGGCAGGATCATAGTCAAATGGATGCAGTTCATGTGACAGGAAAAAAACACAACAACACAAACAAATGAAGACGGAACAGACACTTTTGTGCTGCCTCCAACCATGGGGCAGTCTGGGGCCAGTGTTATCTCTGTCCCCATCTCAGCAGTCTTAATAAGTCATGGGACAGACAACCAGGCATACATAGCACAGCCTCCTGTTGTTCTTGCCCTCCTATCCCCATTACTATCTCCATTCCAGTGCCAAGTTATCCCCCCCGACCCCCTGAGGGCCTTCTGAAGCCATAGACAGAAAACCAGAGGACAGCCCAGTAAATAAAAACAGCAATAAAAAGCAGCTATGAATCACCGTCTCAGCCCCCAGTAGGAGCACAAAGTCTGATCCTGCTGCAGACCCTTCAATCCTTCACTGTCTGCAGAGTAGCGCAGGAGGAGAGGGGGGGGGCAATGTATAATTGATGAGGTTCTTAATGTTCAACACACAGCTGGATAGAGCTATTAACTCCCAGGGTCCTGGTGAATCTATTGCCCAATTCTAGAAGTTAACCACTAACCCTAGGCACGTATAGATCTAGAGGGGAATGGATAGAGGTGCACAAATTGGGCACTTGAGCATCAGCAGACCTATTAGCAGGGTCCTCCAGGGCCCGGCTCATCTGCAGCCTGGGCACGTCTTGTTGCACATCCCCTGTGAGGGGGAAAGGTGGGGCTATTACCATTTTGATTTTCTCTCTCTCTCTCTCTCTCTCTCTCTCTCTCTCTCTCTCTCTCTCTCTCTCTCTCTCTCTCTCTCTCTCTCTCTCTCTCTCTCTCTCTCTCTCTCCAGGGTTCAAGTCCATCCATGACTCCATAGACTCTCTGAAACAGATAAGTGACACCAAAGCCAAGCTGGACAAGGAGAAGCTTCAGAAGGACATCAAACACATACGCAGGAAGATGGTGGAGCTGAGGGACGTGTGAAGTCTTCACACTGGATCATGCTGGAGATAAAAATAATAATAAAACTATATATATATGATCTACAATATGCTTAGTCGCAAAGCATGATATTTTGTTGAAATTATTTACTGTTGAAATTGTAAATGACAGAATTGTGTTCATTTGAAAAGAACAACAACAAAAACATAAAACTAATCATCATTCAATGGAATCCAAAAAAAAGGTTGTCAATGATATCACATTTGATTGATGAGTTTACTATAAATAAAATGAAAGTAATCCAATGAGAAGATTATTTATTAAACTTTCCTTTGGCTGACCTTTATCATAATCACTTTGGTGTGTTTTAGCTTCATTTTATTTGAGTTGCATGCGCTGACTGGCAGAGGCCATGTGGGCATAGCGTTCTTGCACTTAAATGTGCACTTATTGTTTGGGTGCGTCTCAAGAGTTGTGCCTTTTCTTTCTTCGACTGCGTACTCTCCTCGACTAACTTAACTTCTCTTAAACGTCACTAAGATTGGGAACAAATACCGATTAGACCAACATCTAAATATGATATATGATAAGCATCCACATTACGTGCAATATTTTAAGATTAATACTGGTGAAAATGGGGACCATGACTGGTGGGAGCAATGAGACTATTGAGACCTGGTCTTTACGACTTTCGATCCTTTGCAGTAAAAGCGATCGTGTTGTTCCAATTTACATGATTGAAGGTTCCCCGCTTGAAATGTTTTACAAATAAAGGACACGTTAAAACTTGCGTTGCAATTCACGCCCACATTTATTTCATTTTATAGTTACATTTTCTATGAACAGAAAACGAAAGTGCGCCGAGCAGAGTACCGTCTGCTTTGTCGTGGAAGGTAAGCTTTCATTTTCAAATGCGATAAACAAATTGGTAACACTTTACATATATGACATTGTTTTTAATTACATGAATAATTTAAGAAATAAATGACTTGATTGTGTTGTAACTTGTCTGTGGTTCATTAACACGCGAAACGGTGTGGCCACCTTATAATTTGAGTTACACGTCGTCTTTGACTTGAGAAGGTTGAAGATATGGAACAGATAAAAGAACACCGTCTCTGGTATATGAGTAAATATGATTGCCTTTTGATGGTTTAGGCAGAACCAACAAACCGTCAACCAAACCATCAAACTAGAAACTGGGGGTTGAATTTACAAAATTCACATTTGTCACAACACGATGTTTTGAAATGTAGGCCGAGTACAATCGGTTAGTTGTCATTCATCAAAATCAATACCTTGAATGTATTTAATGTATTTAAATACTGCTTGTTGTGCAGTTATTAGAACATCTTGGAAATCTCTCTTTCACTTTTGCTACGTGTAGCCTGTGGTCTTTTCAGTCCATGTTTTACTTTAGTTTTTCTGGTCCTCTATGATAAAGTTCCATGTTTAGAACATACTGCTGCCTGATTCACCATTTATAATCAGTCACAGTTGTGTTATGTTACATTGTCTCATCGTGCTTCATGTCCTTCCAGGATGTCTGTGTCGTTCTTCGGCTGGGACGTGACCTACGATGACGACTCTCCCCTGGAGGTGGAGCTGGGGGCGGCGCAGGAGATGCGTGAGGGGCGTGTCTACACCATGTATCACGGAACGAGTGTCGCGACGTCACGCCTCATCATCGCCAACGGTTTCCAACAGTCCCCTGATGGCATGCTGGGGCCCGGTGTTTACGTTAGCCGCAACCAGCGCAAGGCGGAGCGCTACCCGTTAAATGCCGCGGTCACAGACCGCGTGGTTCTGCAGCTGAAGGTGGACGCCGGCCGCATCAAACGCATCGACACCGACAACCACCCCATGCAGAAGAGCTGGCACGCCGCGGGCTTCGACACTGCCTGGGTGCCCCCCAATTGTGGGATGAAAGCCGTGCCCAGCGGCCTGGAGGAGGACTGTGTCTACGACCCCAAGCGTGTAGAGGTCATCGGCATCGCCGTGGCACCCAACACCGTCATTCTGGCTGAGCTGAAACAGCTTGTGGCTCAGAAACCGAGCAGGGCTAGGAGAGGTGGAGGTGGAGCAGGCCAGAGCAGCAGGGGAGGGGGGGCAGGAGCAGGGGGTGTGTGTGCACTGTGCAGGAGGAAGAGCCCGCCGGGTCACACTCACGCACTGCAGAGGTGCTGGGGCTGTGGACAGAACATCTGTCCCCTCATGGTCAAACACACCTGTCCTCCCAGCGGCTGAGGGGGGGGGGGGGGGGGGGTAGTCTGAAGCTGATAGTTAGGGGTAAGGAGGTAGGGGAGAAGATAGGAGAGATTGGGTGGTAGGAGGCGGAGGGAGGGAGGGGGGAGGTGAGGTGAGGCGAGGCAGTCTGAAGCATCACTTACTTTGTGATACTCAGGGACTTCTTTTTCTGTAGTGTAAATGATTTAAACTTCTCTGACCTCATTTCTGTTGGTGGGAAAAGCACATCCTTTTCTTTGCTGTCATTTGATCAATAAATGTATATTATATTGGGTTAGGGTTAGGGAAAGAAGGGTGGGATTACAGTGAGTCCTGAGGATGGATACTGGACTCTGGTGCTGAAGAATGGGTGTGAGTACATGACTGGTAATATCCCCCATATCGCCCTCTCCCTTAGAAAGAAGCCCCAGAAGGTGGGGGTGTTTGTGGATTATGAGGAGGGACAGGTGTCCTTCTTCAATGTGGAGGCCAGGTCTCATATCTACACTTTCATTGGCTGCACTTTCACTGAGAACCTTGGAAGGCAATGTATTCCCCATGAACCAAATCAGATCATCCCAGTCATGGATTAAAATAAAAGTGGATCAGACAATTATTGTGAGGCTAAAGTAGAGATTCTCAGCTTTAATTCAATGTTTTATTTTTTGAGATTAGTTTCACAATTTAGAAATTGCAACCCTTTTTATACATAGTCCCCCTATTTCAGATAAGAATAAGAGAGCTGTCAATGTCTAGTATTGATTCTAGGCTTTGCATTTGCCTTGAGGGTCTGCTATTGATGTCTGTCAACATGAGGACTAAAGAGATGTCAATGAAAGTCATTATGAGGCTGAAACATCAGAAACATAGCCAAAACCTTAGACTTACCAAAATCAACAGTTTGTAATATCATAAATATAATAAAGAAAAAAATAATAAAGAAAGCATTTATGAGCTCAACAATCATAAATGGACTGGTAGGCCAAGGATGACTTCTACAGTGGGTGACTGAAGAATGCTCACCATAATTAAAGGGATAGTTCAGGTTTTTTCGATGTTAGACCAAACTTTCCACTTACTTGCAAAAGTTAGTGTTGTAGGCGCATCCAGACACTTTTGTTGGTCATATAGATAGATAGATAGATAGATAGATAGAAACTTTATTTATCCCAGGGGGAAATTCAGGTTCCAAGTAGCATACAGACATAGGGGTATCACACATAACATACACGTACAACATACAACATTAGCAGCATTTTATACAGGCGAGGTGCAGTTGTAAATGTCTTTGCAGTTAGGTGAGGTGCAAAAAGGTAAGGCAGACAGTGCGATTATAGCATTAAATACTAAAAACTAAATACGGGCTACATAAATATGGACTATTTTAAAGTGCATTTAGTCCAGGCTGGTGGAGGGAGGTAGGAGCTGTGTATGAGACCTAGCATAGCTAGTAAACATTGTAGATAATGAGGTGAAACAGTGACATGATACATGATAGTGATATGATACAGAGGGTGGAGGTTATGCAGAGAAGTCCATCTCTTTGCCCTTGATTGACCTGATATGCTGTGTCCTTCACTCTGTGTCCTTCACCCTGATTGGATTAGCTGTAATCATATTAATTTAACTTCACCAAGTCAATTTCCTGTATGTGCAAATATACTTCAAATAAAATAATTCTGATTCTGATTCTGATTCTGATTTAGGGTGGAAAACATATCAACTCAATGTTCATTTTATGAAAGAGCAGGATAAACTGACTGCTAATTTTATGAAACCAGATTTTGAAACATCCAGAAAACATGCTGTGGAAGTGACTCTAGACCCTGATACTGCACATCCCAGACTCAAGCTAAGTATGAGAAACAAGTGAGATGTGGAGACAGACCACAGGACCTCCGTGACAACATAGAGAGGTTTAACAAATGTGTCAATGTCCTGGGAAGGGAAGGGTTTTCCTCAGGGAGGTTTTACTATGAGCTGGAGGTGACGGAGAAGATTGACTGGGATTTAGGAGTGGCCAGGAAGTCTGTTTGAAGGAAGGGTTGGATTACACTGGATCCTGAGGATGGATACTGGACTCTGGTGCTGAGGAATGGGGATGAGTAAAAGGCGTATACTAACCAACGTCTAACCATACTAACCTACGTCTGCCTCTCTGAGTGAGGAACCCCAGAAGGTGGGGGTGTTTGTGGTCTCATATCTACACTTTCACCGGCTGCATATTCACTGAGGAACTCCATCCATACTTCAGCCCCTATCTTAAAGCTGGAAACTCAGCCCCACTGATAATCTCTCCTGTGGATGTCACCACAGGATGACTGTTTGGAACCAAACAAGGGTTTAGATGGTTACTCTCAGTTTGTGTTGATAGTGATCTCAATTCAATGTGATGTTTTTGTATACATCCACCTGATACATCAGAAATACCTACCTTGAATCCATGACTGGGATTATTTGGGAATTATTATAAGCAATGTCATTGCATTATACAGATTTTTATTATGTGTTTTGTGTCCATTTTGATTTGTGCTAGTATGTTTTGGTTTTGAGTTGCACAAAACCTTTGTGATGCTAAAATGGATCATTTGACTTCAAAATAAAATTCTAACAATCTTGCAAGATATGGTCATATGGTCGTGTTGGTATGGAGACTGAGAGGCCGCTGGTTAGACCTCCAGAGACAAGCTCTGTATCAGAGAGGGGAAATCCAGACTTTATGTGATTATATTTCATGTGAATGCTGTCACGGAAAACCAATTCTCTACACACACACACACACACACACACACACAATGAAGGTTCAACTCCCTCAGTATGAAAGACAGCCATTATTGAAGTAGAGGTTCAACACAGTATGAGGGGTGTGAGCCACAATATAGAAAGCAATAAGAGGAATGTTGAACCCCCTGGCATCCAGTGTAATACCAGCCATCTTAAATATTCACTTCTAACTCATGGTTCGGCATTAGGCAAATCGACGGGGTGGGCCATCCTTCCGCATCAATAGATTGTGTTTGAAAGCAAAAACCAAACAAACTTCAAGTTAAGTGATACACGCTTTACTCTGTGAGGTGACAGTGACAGACAGAAATGTTCATATACACACCATGCTCTGAGGAAAGCACTTCTGTCCATGACAGTTCTCTGTCACCGCGCACAGCGGGCCTCAGTTACAAACGTCAAGGCAGAGTTTACGTTCTTTACTCAGCGCCACCTGCAGGCGCAGTGGCAACACTCCCGGGGTGAATTCTTGTGGAGTTGATCAACAAGTGACATACAGTACAGTATGTCAACGGTAAAGCATGAGAACAGTACAAAGTGCTTCCATTGGTACTATGACCCGTATAAGTCCCTTGTTCCATTTCCATAGTCATTATCAACCACCTTCAAATCATTCAAGCATCATATGTATGGAAATGCCTTCACGACTGTAAACATTAGACATGATTGTGAGAGGGAGAGACTGGAGACAGACCGAATGATGAGGACATAGAGTTCATATATTGTTGATTTAAGACAAAGTTCGTGTATTGGCTTCTGAGAGGCTGCCTGTGGCTGAGCCTGTGTGTGGGGCTGTGCTTTCTCTGGTGGTCTGTCTGCAGCAGGGACTCAGCGAGAGGAAGAGGAAGAGGAAGAGGTGAGCAGTGTGTGGAACTTCTGCAGTCTGTGGTCTCCACTGGCTTTGGCCTCACCCAACAGGGTCTACAGAAAAAAAAACACACACACACACACACACACACACACACACACACACACACACACACACACACACACACACACACACACACACACAATGTATATACTGCATTGCTTACCAGGAAAACGTTGCCTTTATAAGACAACCAGAGCCTGCTATTTTGATTTCACTATAGCATTTGCCAAGCTATTCAAGACATTCCATGCCATCTTTAACCAACCCTCCTCTCCTCTTTACGTGACTAAGACAACATGTTGCTTCTATTACCTGTTTGAGCCTCTGCAGTCCCTAGCTAGCTCCTGCTACCTCCCTGCATCTCACCTGCTCCTCACTGACACAGAAAACCTGACCACAATTGACCTCCCTGCTTAGAAGGATAAAGCAATCGATACACAGAGCAGACAGATCAGCTAGTACAGACTCTCACCAGCACCCTCTAGTGGTAGACTTTAATCTCAATATCTCTCTCTCTCTCTCTCTAAAACTAGGAAGTGTTTTTTTGTTTGTTTCTAGATTAAACCGAGTCCTACACTATACAATCAGACCTTTTAAAAAAGCTTTTCTGCTCAATCAGCGTCTGGGAAACGTCATCCCATCACTCACTCACTCACTCACACACTCACACACTCACACACTCACACACTCACACACTCATACACTCACATCCATCAACTCCAGATCATCTTTGGCGTGGAGGTGGAAGAGGAGGTACCAACGTGCTACTGACACTACTGTCTCAGGGTAGTTCTGGGAGGGGGCGTACACGATCCTCTCCAACAGACGTCTGGTCTCTCTGGAGGGGGGAGGAGGGGGGGGGGGAAGGTAGAGGGGTGAGTTCCACTCAGAGGCCAGGGGAGGGATGCTCTGACTTTATGTGCCAGGGCCTTTAGCATTGTGATCATAGTGATTGATATTGAGCTGTAATAATGGAGGTTAAAGTAGTCAATGGCACTGCATGGCACTGCATATCAACAGTACTGCTGACAGTGAGCAGCAGAGGAGGGTTGGAGATGGAGAGTGTGTGATGTGAGCAGCAGAGGAGGGATGGAGATGGAGAGACGCCCACCTGGCGGCCATCTTGTTGGAGAACTGCAGCAGGGCCTGGAGGAGGAGGGCGACGGGGGAGGGGCCAAGCTTCAGCACCTCCGTGGTCGCCTCCATGACCAGGTCTTTCCACTCACTGCCAGGGACGTTTGCCTGGGGGCAGGGACACACACACGCATGCACATGCGTGCACACACACACACGCGTGCACACACACACACACACACACACACACACACACACACACACACACACACACACACACACACACACTTCAATATCGCAGAAACCAACACACTGTAATAGAGTGACACATTCTGGGGGTGTTTAAAAAGGCGGGGGTGTTGAAAGGATGAAAAGCATAACCTCTATAACCTAACAATACCCGTCCTTGGTGCTGTTTGCATTTCCAACTGGCCTCAGTCAGGGGTCTTAATGTTTCCTGTAGAGCTTCCTAGTCCCATATTTACCCCTATTGACTCTCCTCTCCTCTCCTCTCCTCTCCTCTCCTCTCCTCTCCTCTCCTCTCCTCTCCTCTCCTCTCCTCTCCTCTCCTCTCCTGCAGCCCCTGTGACCTGACTCATGGAGTTTGTGTAGCAAAGACCTCATGGTAGCAACCATGTATTTCTGTCCTATCCTTCTATCCTTCACCAGCCTGCAGTGTGTGTGTGTGTGTGTGTGTGTTTGTTTGTGTGTCAGTCTGTGTGTGTGTGTGTTTGTGTGTGTGTCAACTGTTACCAGCTGCCCCTTTAGCATTCTATGCACTAGCTAACATGACTGAGACAAAATTCATACAATTTCCATACATTTTCATACATGGCTCTCTGCAATATCTATAAACCAATCACTCCTGACTTCTACTGTAAGCCCTCCTGGTCCCCATGCCCCTAGCCCCTCCCAGCCCCTAAACTACCCCCACCCCCAGCCCCTCCCAGCCCCTAGACTACCCCCCACCCCAGGCTCTCCCTCCCCGACCCCAGTCCCAGCCCAGAGAGGGCCTCACCATGCAGGGGCTGAGAGCCAGCAGAGCCAGGCGCAGCAGACTGGCCACCTGAGCACTGTAGAGGCCCATCTGAGAGGCCAGCTGTAGGCTCTGTCTGTAGGCCATCACCGCCTGCACCAGGAGACCCTGGGTACGGTAAACCTCTGCTAGCCACTAGGAGAGGAGGGGAGGAGAGGAGGAGAAGAGGGGAGGGGAGGGAGGAGAGGAGGAGAAGAGGGAGGAGAGGAGGGCAGGAGAAGAGGGGAGGGGAGGGAAGAGAGGAGGAGAAGAGGGAGGAGAGGAGGAGAAGAGGGAGAAAGGTAAACATCCACCACTTTACCAATATCATCCATCTTTTTTTTTCATTCTACTCTGCTGACATTTAACATCAACAAGCTACCTTTTATCTTTAATAAACCTTTGAACTCCATTCCCAGTCAGTAGCGGTGACAAAGACACTGGCTGTGTTTACAATCTCCAGCAGAGAGAGTGAAAGGTGTGGCCATCACCGGCACCCTGCCGACTGCACAGCTACTTGATGTCAAGTGCAGCGAATCAAACTCTCGCCTGATGTTTGCGATGTTTTTCATTAGCCAAGATGCCCTGCGCGGGAGCTAAACATCTTTGATGAAACTGTCAATCAAAGTACAGAGCTGGCAGCATGACCCACCCCATTGGAAGAGGAGGAATGGAACATTGGGGAATATGATTGAAGAGAAAGTGTTTATAAAATACACCGTCCATGTTTGTTTAAACAGTCTAACACAATGTACAGTCAACAATATCCTGCAGAACAATCCACACCCACAATATTATTACAATAATATATATATATTTTTTTTAAATTAAAAAAATGTTCATGTTTCCCCAGCCTCCTAGTGGACATGTTGAGACTCACATGCCAGGCGGAGACGGAGGTGTGGTTGGCCAGGACGGCGCTGCTGAGCTGCTCCAACACAGAGTCTGGCAGGGCCGCCACAGTACCGGCGCTGGCCTGCAGGAGGCGCTCACACTGCACCTGCCTCAGCAGCAGCATCACAGCAGAGTGCTCAGGAGATACACTCAGGACCTGGGAGATTGGTGGTGAGGGTGGGGGGGGGCAGGGAAGAAGAGAGACAGGGAAGGGGAGAGACAAGAAAGGAGAGAGAGATCAGAGAGGGTAGTGGGAGAGGGGGTGAGTGGAGTAGAGTGGAGTGGAGAGAGAGAGAAAAGGAGAGAGAGAGGGAGGGAGGGGGGGCAGGTTTAATGAATGAAACCTCAGAACTGTACCGTATGCTGTGCATTTTCGAACCAGACCAGAGTAAGAGGAGTGAGATAGTGTTGGGAGGAGGGTGTACCTTTGAGCAGAGGGCCTCAGCCTGGTCTAGCTGCCCCCCCTGAGAGAGTCCTGTTACTGCCTGCTGCAGCACCCAGCCCTCCAGAGCCTGGGCCAGGGGCCGCTCAGCCACCTCCACACAACGCACTGGACACAGGGGGAGAGAGTTAGACACACACACCGCACTGGAGACACACACCGCACTGGAGACACACACACACACATAGGATAGGAGAGGAGAAGAGAGCTGACCTTTCTCTGACACCACGCCCATCAGGACCTGCTCCAGTCCTTGTCTGTCGGGGGCGGAGCCAGAGAGGATGCAGGCCGTATTCTCTGTGTGACAGGCAGCCATTAGCCCCGCCCATGCTGCTGGGTCATCTGACAGATGAGGAAAAAAACAACTTGATAAATACTTGAATATCATTCTGCATATGTGTGTGTGTGTGTGTGTGTGTGTGTCTGTGTGTGTGTGTGGCCGTACCAGGGCAGAGCAGCACAGCCCTCTGCATGGTCTTCAGGGCGTTCCTACTAGGATCCTCTCCTGAGTGTCTCCCACATGCCAGCTGGTTCACTCCACTGTACAGCAGCGCCCTCTGCTGACACAGAGAGGTAATGGCAGTGTGGTGCCCACAGATGATGGTATAGAACAGAGATAGGGGGTTATGGGGGGGACAGGACAGGACAGAGGGGGACGGGGGGGGTGGAGACATACCTTTCCCTGGGTCATACTGGAGAGACACGCTACATGGCCTGCCATCGCACCACCCTGGAACACAGAGCACACATCCATGTCAGCACATCAAATACACAGGCTTGTGTGTGTGTGTGTGTGTGTGTGTGTATGTGAGTGATAATTGAATTGAGAGAGAGAGAGGGGGGAGAGAGAGAGACCTTGGCCTTACCTTGGCCTTTCTGGGGTAGTACTGTGGCACCAGTCTGGAGAGCAGAGCCCACAGAGTCGGGTTTCCAGGGTTACTGCACCAAGAGAACAAGGTCAGATTCTACCATTATTATTTTTTTACCCTTCTTTTATTCATCAATGTCTTTATTCATGAGTTTGTTAGTTGGCCTCTGTTTTATTTTGCTGCTATGTTTTATCCGTGTTTTGCCTGCCTGCCTGAGGTCAAAGGTCCAGTACCTGTGGACAGCTCTGGAGGCCTCTCTCTGCACGGCACTGTAGTTCCCCTGCAGGGCCAGCAGGGTGCAGGTGAGCAGGCAGCGCTGCTCCACGGCGCCCCCTGTGGCCCTGCCCTGCTTCAGCAGCTCAGTGAGGGCAGCGGTGGCGAGCGTGGCATCCCCGTGAACCAGCCCCAGGGCACACAGGCACAGCAGAGACTCTGGCACGGGCTCCTTCAGCATGGAGCTACGCAGAGACACATACACACACACACACACAGACACAGACACAGACACAGACACAGACACAGACACACACACACACACACACACACACACACACACACACACAATTTAGTCATAATTCAGAGTTAAGGTCAGTTTAGCCATTATCCCAGTGCATTATTGTGAGGGTAAGCAGTAGTAGAACAGTGATGTGAGAAGAGCAGGAACTGACCATTTGAAGAGCAGTGTTTTGGCAGAGTCCATGTTGCCCTGTCTGTGCTGCAGCAGAGCCAGGGATGTCAGGATGTAGGCCTTGTCCTTCTCACTGGAGGCTACGGCCAGGGCTCTCTCATAGGCTGGGGATTAACACACCGTATTACCTTAGAAGGGTAAACAAACTCTCTACACACACATGCATGTAATGTCAGAGCACACAGACCATTGATATATACAGTATATAAATACTATATTATATATATATATATATATATATAGCAAATAATAGAAACAATAGAAACAAATCTCTGTTCAAATTCCTATTTTGCCAGATGGGTTTCAATGAGGAAACATGCTGTTTGGCACCAGTTGCAGTTCTCCCTATGGCCACATGGCATAGCCTGCTTCCAAATCTCTCGGCAGGACTGCTCCCCTGACACAGACAGGTTGAGTGAGGCCCTCACCACTGATGCTGTCTGGTACGAGTCCTGCTCTGCAGAAGACCAGAGCCAGGCCTACCAGGTCAGAGAGCTCCTCCAGTGGCGTGGAGGAGTAAACGCGCACCGCGTCCTCCAACTGACCCGTGTTACTGTGGAAGACACCAGGACACCAAGATCACAACCTCACCAAACGCTTCACCTTCTCATATCAAAGCATATCCTCTACTTGTCGCTGTTTATGGACCTGACAATCATTCCTGTATGGTGTGTGTTGCAATAACAAGTCAACGGTAGGATACCAGAGGGCGCGGCCGTAGCATCCCAGGGCGAAGGTCAGCTGATCCGTGCTGGACGTCGACTGAAGCAGCTCCACAGCTCTGAGCGGAGACACGAGGTCAAGACATCATACGGCACTAAGATAATGCATAAGAAGACACAAGACACGCACATGCACACACACACACACACACCTCTGGTAGGCCTGCACGGCCTGTTTCTTGAGCTGCAGGTGCTCGTTGAGGTAACCCAGCATGATGAAGGCATCAGTGTCTGTCTGGATCCTCTCTGCAGGGAGGGAGAGGGACAGGAATGAAGCGTGTCTTTGACACACACACTCTCAATCACACGCACACACACACACACACTCTCAATCACACGCACACGCACACACACACGTACCGGTGTACTTGCTCAGAGCCACCTGAGCAGCAGACACGGCGTTCATTTGGACGATGTTGTAGCGGTACAGCTCAGAGTCCCTGTTACTCTTATCCAACAGAGTAGCACAAACCCAGTAGGCATAGCCTTTCACCCCCTCCGTCTGAGGGAGGGAGGGAAGGAGGGAGGGAGAGAGAGAGAGAGACAGAGAGAGACACACACACAAATTGAGTAAACTTTTGCATAATCTATATTAGAGGTGAGGTTAAATTAAATCAAATATCATTGGGTGAGGTCAGAGTAGAGTTGACCTACGTGTGTGCTGAGCTCCGTGGTGTGTCTGAACAAGTCCATGGTGTCAAAACTCCCCACTGTCTCTGCAATCAGGGCCTAGCAGGAGAGAAGAGAGGGATGGAAGGATGAACGGAGAGAATGAGGTAGGAAAGAGAGAATAGAGGACATTAGATGATGTCCCTGTGATGTTGAACAGGACTGAGTGGCGTGGTTAAGGGGTTTGTGATGTCTGAGGGGTTGACAGAGACGGAGACCTGTCCATACCTGTCCGATCCAGCAGTTAACGTACAGCGGCTCCAGAGACTGGGCGATCGTAAAGGCTTCGTGAGAGAGCTGGGGAAGCAAGCCAGACAGGGTTTACTACAACTGAGAACTGAGTGAAAAATACACTACCAATACACACAGACTAACGAGTGCTAGACAATCCAAAGAAATGACGGACAACACACATAGGTTACCTTAATATTGTCCTTCGTCAGATACAAAGCACCAAGGTTGGTCCAAGCAACAACATTCTAGATAGGAAGAAAGAAGATAAGATAAAAGAAGAAGAAAAATATTTTATTTTATTTTAAAGGACGACATGGTTTAGGACAGTCATGCATAAAGCACCTGTTTATAGGGAACATAGGCAGTTTATATGTTTTATTGTACTTACACTTGGCTCCACTTGGACAGACTTAATGAAGCAGTGTTGGGCGAGGGCAAAGTTCCCGAGACCTGAGGTGGGGATTGAGACGCATTTAATAAGCATTTTAATATAAAATCCAACAGAATCAAAAGGAGAGGGTGTGATCTGATCAAAGTTCAGTACCTTTGCTCATGGCGACCACTCCCAGGGCGTTCCAGTAGCTATGGTTACCACTGTCCAGCATGATGGCCTTCTTCACACACTGAGGAGGAGGAGAAACAGGACAGTGGATACCTTCCTTAACTCATTCAGTGCCAAGGGTGAATAAAGTCGCCCAAATCTAGAGTGCAAAGGGTGACTTCATTCTACCACACAGACTTCAAATTCAGAAATGATGACGTTTCATTTTGTAGCCAATCGAATTGTTGTTGCTAGGTAAATACCACATAAAACACTCTAGGTGGTAAGTGTTCCAGAATTCTTTGGCAGTTTAGTGAGTTAAACACCTTGTACACATACTCATCAAAACACATGTTTATTTCCAATAGGTTCCTAAAAGCCTTCCTAGCCTGGTTGACCCAGACCTGTTTTTGCCAAAATCCTGTTACTTTGACCTGGCATGACAACAACAACTATAATAGGAGTTGGCTATACAGCACATATAGATCAGGTCTCATCCACCCAGCTAGCTCCTCCATCTACCCCCCTTGACCCCAACCCCTCATCCCCCATAGAGGTGTGTTACCTGCAGGGCTTTCTCCAGCAGCAGCAGGGTACCCTGGTCCTCCTCTGGAGCTGGGCGCAGGCAGGCCTGGTGGTAGTAGTTCAGACCCAAGTCATACCACAGGCCGGGGGTCTCAGACATCAGCTTCAGAGCACGTCCATAGCACCTGTGGTCCAAATACAGTACAGACACAGTCAATGTCTTGTGCGTACAAAACATAATGCTGAAACATTCTGGAAGCACAGAGAACAATGCATTTGGCAGGAGCTCTGCTTCACAGTCACCTGTGACTTCACACATGCACACACATAAATATCCATTGCAGACTCATCTTCCACTGTAATTATCTGTACTGTCAACCTGTCATTGCCATTCCATTGTGTACATTGCTTCACCGCTGTTTATACTGCTTATAGTTTATATTTTTTATTATTTCTATTTAATTTTAAAACTTATTGTTGCACTACTCTGTGGCACTGTCACTTTTGCATTTCACTGTATACTTGTATGCACGTGACAAATAAAGAATCTTGAATCTTGTTGTTGTTTGCGATAAAGTTGTCTGTGTATTCAAATCAGATGATCTCATCTGAGCTAGAGGCAAGCCTCTGCTCTCTCAACACTTGTGTAGATCTAAAAGGCTCGGATAGGAATAAGCGAGGTGGAGGTCTGATTTTCACCATCTTGCTTATACCCACCAATCATTTCAGACTAGGCAATGCAGTCTCTGGGTTGTGTATGCTGTCTTGGCGCCTCACCTCTCTCCGACTTTGAGCGTCTGGGCCTGGTTGAGAGGGTGCTCCTGGTCAGTGGGTTCTAACCCTGCCAGTAGGCCTGGTACCAGAACCCGGGCCCTGATAGGGGCCACAGTCCTGACGGAGGTGCAGGCATCTCCTAGTAACTTCCACAGACAGGACAGGTCTGGACGAATCTCAACAGCCCTGAGGGGAGATGGACAGAGAGGATGGGAATGTGAGGTACAGTTGGTATTGGTTTGTATACGGTATGAGGCATTAGTACAAGATTATAAGACACTTTTAATTTGTAACAGCAACAACCCAAGTTACTTTTTCGAATCTCTTAAACTAGCTGGTAAATGATTTCAATAAGCCATGTACGCGCACGAAAACCAACTATTTATTTCTCGATGCTACCAGAGTGCTGCCTGTTTCTGACCTGTAGAGGTAGCGTACGGCCTTCTGGATGAGGTCTATGGCTCCTCCATCTCTGTAATCCTCCATCAGACCTCTGGCCAGGGAGAGGAGACACTCCCCCAGACCTGAGCAGTAGAGAGAGATACAACACAGCAACATGAGGCCAGCAGCAGCATCCAGTGAGTTAGAAAAGCACGATGAGGATGACTGAGGCTCAAAGAGTTCCTCATGTCCCACTGCTGCTTTTAAAACATGATTTATGTATCCAGTCTGTCACAGTCAGTAATAGTGATTACTGATCATGAACACACAAGACAGAGACAGAGACAGAGACAGAGACACATGCACGCACGCACGCAGGCACGCACAAACACACACACACACACACTCTCTCTCTCAACACACACAAAAGCTTATAGGCTACACATCCGTGCCTAGCCACATGCAAGCACGCACGCACGCACGCACGCACGCACGCACGCACGCACGCACGCACGCACCCTACCTTTCAGAGCTGGTACGTAGTCCTCCCGCGCTATGATCTGCAGGTACTCTGCGGTGGCCTCTTTGAACTTGCCCAGGGTCTGTTTGATGGCGGCGGTCTGGTACAGGCTGTACATGGAGGAGGGGTGGAGGAGCTGGGCCTTGGCGAAGGCCTTCAGGGCCGCGGTGAAGCTCCGACGGTGCAGGTAGGCCTCTCCCAGGCACTCCCAACACACCCAGTCCTGGGGGTCCGCTCTCAGAGCAGCCTGCAGACTGAGAATGAGAGGGGACCATACATGACTCGTAACATCATTCATGTTAATCTGTGTATAGAGAGAGAATGCATAGGTGTGTGTGTGTGTGTGTGTATGTGGTGTTCTCTCTCTCTCAAACCAATAATTCAATATACTGTAGGTACTGTAGAACTCTTAGTTGTATCTGATTTAAAAATAAAGACTAAATTCCAGCCTACTTGATTATTCATTTTTTGCCCAGATGAGGTCATTAGTTAAAGTTGGAGAGCTTCAGACAGCCTTATAGAACACTGAATCACCACAGCACTGAGGAGCCAGCTCTCTCCCTCCCCTCACTGCCCCCCTTCCTCACCATCCAGAAACCACAGAGTTCAGATGGCACGAACCAAGACTAGTTGAAGCAAGACTACATGGGTATTCTCTTCCCCAGGTTAATTGCTAGTGCATAGAGCCTGGTACCAGTGTGGGATGGTTTGGTTTAAGGAAAATAGCGGGCATATGACATAATAATAATAATAATTATATAATAATAATATTTTAGCTGGACTGTTGAGTGTGATCAAATATTTGAATTTGACATTCAAGACATACCGGAACTACACTCACCGAATATTTTATTAGGAACACCTGTACACCTTCTCATGGTGGAGGTGGTGTAATGGTGTGGGGAATGTTTTCTTGACACACATTGGACCCGTTAATACCAATCAATCATCGCTTGAATGCCACAGCCTATTTGAGTATTGTTGCTGACCATGTGCATCCCTTCATGGCCACAATTTACCCATCTTCTAATGGCTACTTCCAGCATGATAATGCACCATGTCACAAAGCAAAAGTCGTCTCAAACTGGTTTCATGAACATGACTATGAGTTCAGTGTTCTTCAGTGGCCTTCCCAGTCACCGGATCTGAATCCAATAGAACACCTTTGGGATGTGGTAGAACGGGCGATTCACAGCTTGAAAGTGCACCTGAAAAATCTGCAGGAATTGCATGATGCAATCATGTCATCATGGACCAGAATCTCAAAGGAATGTTTCCAACATCTTGTGGAATCAATGCCAAGAAGAATTGAGGCTGTTTTGAGAGCAAAGGGAGGCCCTACCCAGTATTAGTACAGTGTTCCTAATAAAGTGCTCTGTGAGTGTAAGTAACGTGGCTAACGTGTCCAGTCGCTAATATTGCTGAAAAAACCTGTGACGTTGTTTGCATTGTCTCTGTTTCTTCCTTGACAGTGAAAGCGAGATTATGAACGCTGTGTTCATGTTATTACAGTGAAAGTCTGGCAGCCCTCCACTGAGGAATGATGCAGCACATGTAGAGCTGGCTGGTGGGCCAGATTACTCTGTGGGTGCAGCAAAACTAGCACTGCCAAACCCAATGTCTTTTCAGGTCCTCTGGCTAGAGGGGTTAAGTATAGACCTAACCTGTATCATCTTGTGTGAGGGTTAACACTGCAGAGGGATCTGACAAGCAGACAGAGAAGTGTGGAGAACAACAGGCCGGTATTTCCACACGCCTACAATATATTCCAGTGACTTCAGCTGGACTCACAGACCGGAGTCAGAAAAGCGTAAGTGTTGTTTATGAAATACTCATAACACATTTGAACTGTTCCAAACTTGAACTGTTTGAAGTAGGGGGGTCATAATGAATGGAAGACTGTCTCCATTGACTATGGGCTATACCTGTATGACCATGCCAGCTATTGAATGAATATCTCAAAATGACAACACTGTTCAGTCTGCTACACCTGACTGCCCGATCATTTCCTAACCTCATTGTCTCACCTCAGAAAGCGTGACTCTGTTGAGGTTTTGAAGGTCATGTAGGAATAATGCCATCTGTTGTAAATTAATGCTCCTAACCTAATCTGCCTTGAAATGTGGTGTTTTGGCAAACGTTAGCTGTTTGAAAAGTTGAATACTGTTTCCAGAAATATGCTCAAGTCATCAGGAAAACTGTTCTCATATACCGTTTTGAGGGCTCAAAAGAGAAGGTGCATGCTACTATGAAATTTGCCATCTCTTGCAGCAGATCATCTGCCAAGCAAGGAAGCCTGTAGACCTCTGATAGTTAGTCTGTGTATCTGAATGACACAGCATATCTTGGCCTTTATCTTGTTATAGTTGGCAACTAAAGGCACATAACTAAGGGATAGCAGGCCACTAACTAAACAACAGGGAAGCGCACTGTTACTGTTATTGACTCCAATAAATAACCAAACTTTAAGTGCTATTGTAAACCAAAACTTCGATTTCAGACAAATATGTAAATTATATGACATTTAATTTGCGAATCATTCATTACGAGTCCTTGAAATACAAATACACTACATATTAAATGTACTCATTTAAGGACATGACAATTAAGTACAGTATACTTCTAGTAAGTACACTGAAGTACACATTTGAGGACAAGACAATCAAGTATACTTCTAGTAAGTATACTGAAGTACACATTTAAGGACATGACAATTAAGTACAGTATACTTCTTGTAAGTACACTGAAGTACACATTTAAGGACAAGGCAATCAAGTATACTTCTAGTAATAAAACTTCAAGTATGCTGAAGTACTAGAGATGCAACGATCCGATACTGAGCATCGGTATCGGGCCGATATTGGCCTAAAATGCTGGATCAGGAATTGGAGACAGGGAATGCTATTTACAGTGCATCCCTATGAAGTACACATAAAAGGACATAACATTCAAGTATACTTTTAAGGACAAGAGAATCAAGAATGCTTTTTTCTATTGATTTATATTGCTGTGTTTGTGGTTGTCTCTTTCAGGAATGATGGTGACTCTATCAGAGTGTCTGTTTGTGACTCTCCTGCTTCTTCTGCAGAGAGCAGGCTCTGAGAGGTTTGAGGTTCTCAGTCCCTCACTTATTGTTGCTGCGGCTGGTGATGACATCATTCTGCCCTGTCACCTCAAACCCAACATCAGTGCTGAGGACATGACAGTTGATTGGGTTAGGCCCCACCTTTCAGACAATCGTGTCCATCGTTACCGAGACAGCAGAGACAAAAATGAAGATCAGATCAGGTCCTACAGGGGAAGGACCTCATTGTTTAAAGAGGAACTGAGGAGAGGAAACACCTCATTGAAACTGACCCGGGTACAAGGACCTGATGATGGAACTTATACATGCTTTATTCAGTCCGAGGTCTGGTATGATGATTCCACTATTCAACTCTACGTTAAAGCTGTAGGATCCCAGCCAGTGGTCTCCATTGAGGGACACAGAGAGGGAGGGATAGGTCTGCTGTGTGAATCTAAAGGCTGGCACCCTGAACCTGAGATGGTGTGGCAGGACAGTGAAGGAGTCACTCTCTCTGCTGGACCTCCAGTGACACGCAGGGACAGAGAGGGACTCTACACAGTCAAACTAAGTGCCACTGTACAGGAGACAGACAACTATATCTGTAGAGTTCAACTGAAACAGACCAAAGAGACGTTGTATACAGAATGTCACATCCCTAGTGAGCTGTTTGATCATACAAAGCCCTGGAAAGTAGCCTTTGCTGTGTCCATCACCATGGGAGCTCTCATTGTGATTAGATTAGTTGTAGTCATATTAATTTTACGTAAAGTGTACAGAGAGAGGGATCATCTCACTGGAGAGAAGGATCATCTCACTGGAGAGAGGGATCGCCTCATTGAACAGAACGGTCTTCTCACTGGAGAGAGGGTTCGTCTCATTGAACAGAACGGTCTTCTCACTGGAGAGAGGGATCGTCTCATTGAACAGAACGGTCTTCTCACTGGAGAGAGGGATCGTCTCATTGAACAGAACGGTCTTCTCACTGGAGAGAGGGATCGTCTCATTGAACAGAACGGTCTTCTCACTGGAGAGAGGGATCGTCTCACTGGAGAGAGGGATCGTCTCACTGGAGAGAGGGATCGTCTCACTGCTAAAATGGATTATATGAAAACTATGTGGATACCAGATTTTGAAACCACCAGGCAATACCCTGTGGTTGTGACTCTAGACCCTGATACGGCACATCCCAGTCTCATCCTATCTGAGGATGGGAGACAAGTGAGTAAAGGAGACAAACGACAGGACCTCCCAGACAACCCAAAGAGGTTCAACAGACAGGGCTTCGTCCTGGGAAAGGAGGGGTTTTCCTCTGAGAGGTTTTACTATGAGGTGGAGGTGAAGGGGAAGACTGGGTGGCGTTTAGGAGTGGCCAGAGAGTCCATCAAGAGGAAGGGTGATATTACACTGAATCCTAGTAATGGATACTGGTTAGTGGTTATGAGGAATGGGGACCAGTACGAGGCTCTTGATGACAACCGTACAATCCTCTCCCTGAGACATGAGCTCCAGAAGGTGGGGGTGTTTGTGGATTATGAGGAGGGACAGGTGTCCTTCTTCAATGTGGAGGCCAGGTCTCATCTCTACACTTTCACTGGCTGCTTCTTCACTGAGGCACTCTACCCATTATTCAGCCCTTGTGATGTAAACTCAGCCCCACTGATAATCTCTCAAACAGAGTAAACGTAGAAGCAACAACACAGAACAAGACTGGGTTTAGGTGAGTGTGCTACTCGCAGTTTGTGTTGATAGTGATCTCAATTCAATGTGATACTTTTGTAATGAATCCACCTGTAACATCAGAAGTATGTTTGTGATGCTAAAATGGAAACCTTCCAAATAAAATGCAAAAAAAAGAAAAGAAATCTCTCTCTCTCTGTATACACTCACCAAACACTTTATTAGGAACACTATACTAATACTTCGTAGGGCCTCCCTTTGCTCTCAAAACAGCTTCAAGGTGTGCAGGTGTGCGTGCATGTGTGTGGTCTTACTCTGCGATGGCCTGTGGATGTTGGCCAACCTTCAGGTGGTAGAGACCTCGCCTCATCCAAGCCCACTTGGCAGAACCGGGCGTGGCTTTCTCTGTCACTGACAGTAAGACAGCAAGGGCAGTGTCCTTGGGTGGGGGGGGGGGGAGAGAGAGAAAGAGAGAAAGACATATTGAACATACCGATTTAGTGATTGGAGCCTGTTCTCCAGTAGCAGTCTGTCCTTCCGAAACCCCAAGGTTGTTACCCACCAGGCCACTCACCATGTCCCCCTGCTCCATGCTCAGGTCCACAGAGGCAGCCCCAGACTCTGCATCGCTGCTGTCCAGCTCAAAGGCCTTCTTATAGCAGCCTCTTGCTCTCCCTCGGTCCCTGGCCACGTCCCGGTAGTAATGACCAAGGTACCGGAACACACAGGCCAGGTACGGGTCCAGCTTCACAGCCTGACACACACACACACACACACACACACACACACACACACACACACACACACACACACACACACACACACACACACACACACACACCACACACACACCTTTTCATTAAAAAGCTGATGTGACGCTGTATTGTTTCAGGGTGTACCATAACTACAATGGTTTTCCATACATTAAGAAGCAGAAACAAACCAGGATTTTATACATCGTGTTGACATGAACGTTTTATCCATTCTATAATGCAACGTCTATACAGCCCACTACGCACAGCCTTCCACCAGGGAGAGAAAGAGAGAGAGGAGTCCTGCGGTGCTCACTAACCTTCAGAAGGTGGGTGTGGGCTTTGCTCTTGTCCTTGCGAGTCTCCTCCCCCATGTCCCAGTAGAGACGCCCCAACAGGTAGTAGAGCTCTCCGCAGTCCGGGCTCTGGGCCACTGCCTGGAGGAAGCTGCAGGAAGAGGGAGAGACATGAGCCTTTTCTCAACTGTTAGGAACCACGACTCCTCTCGTCCTCCGCTCGAGTCCTACTGAAAACGCATCGGAGGAGAAGATCTTGGTTCCTCCCCTTAGATATTCTCCTCCAATGCTTTTTTGAGGATGGAACGAGTGGAGGATGGAGGAGAGGATGGGAGGAGTTTTGTTTCTAACAATTTAGAAATGGCTATTGTTTAATCACAACAACATGGTACACGTCAGGTGTGTCAGACCTCATCAGACCTCTTCATCCCCACTACCCCCCTGTACAGTTTCTCTACTGTAAATAAATAAATAATAAATAATGATTCCTTCTTCTAGCATTGTGACTGCCAATAGCCCTTGGTCCTAGCATAGATTGCTTTTTCTTATGATGACTGATGGATAGATGATTCACTTACTTAGACAAATGGATTTGTTGTAAGTCGCTTTGGATAAAGGCGTCTGCTAAATGTCATAAATGTAATGTAACTGTAAAACATCAGTCATCCATCATAATATTATGTGTTGTTAAATCGGATTGTATTAATGCAATGCCTTCTGAGGAATCAATTTAACACACACACACACACACACACACACACACCTCTGTTCTGCCAGCTGGTACTGTTCCTGTGCCAGGTATACCAGTCCTCTCAGTGCCAACCCCTGGGCCAGGTCAGGGTGAGAGACCAGCAGCTCAGAGGACACCTGTAGAGAACAGGGTGAGGGAATACAAGGCACATAGGATCAGCCTATAAGGCTTAACATGATACTGTTCATATATACCTGTACCATGTACCTTAAAGCTGACTGATTATTCAGATTAACCCTAACTGTACTGGGTTTTAATGTAAACTAAAATACACATCACACACCACTGTCAGAGCCAGGTGTTGGACAAAGGTGTCTTACCTGCAGTGCTTGATCAACTTGGCCTTTCTGCAGATACACTCTTCCTTTAAAGGCTACCAGGACGGGGTCATTGTTTGCATCTGGGAGCTAGAACAGATTGAAAAACATAACAGGAAAAACATGTCACAGGGTGCAGCAAACAGAACCACAAACAAACAGTACTGTATTGGAGCAAGTTCTCCTTACATTACACAGCAACCTGAACAGACATTAAATTACAAACAAATGATTATGTAAATAACAATGCAAAAGAAATGGAATATAGTTTCAAAAAGATTGAAATCCTGCCAATGCCATGCACCAGGTAAGGTAAAACAACGTGTGTGTGTATATATAAATAAATAAATAAATATTTGGACAGTGACACAATTTTCATAATTTTGGCTCTGTACGCCACCACAATGGGTTTGAAATGAAACAATCGAGATGCAATTGAAGTGCAGACTTTCAGCTTTAATTCAAGGGGTTGAACAAAAATATTGTATGAAACATTTAGGAATTGCAACCATTTTTATACACAGTGCCCTATTTTCAGGGGCTCAAATGTAATTGGACAAATTAACATAATCATAAATAAAATGTTCATTTTTAATACTTTGTTGAGAATCCTTTGCAGGCAATGACTGCCTGAAGTCTGGAACCCATGGACATCACCACATGCTGGGTTTCCTCCTTTGTGATGCTTATGTCCATGCACCAACCTCACCAAGTCAATTTCCTCTATGTGCAAATATACTTGGCCAAATAAAAGAATTCTGATTCTGATTCTGATAATTATTATTATTAGTAGTAGTAGTAGTACCTGTGTGAGGGTCTCCAGCGCCTGGTCTGCAGCCTGTTCATCCCCACTCCTCACTAGGGCCTCCAGTCTCAGCCTCAGGAGCCTCAGCCTCAGATCCTCTTCTCCAGACGCACACAGCCTCAGCCCTGTGTGGAGAGAGGCCAGGCTGTCTGTCTTATTAAAGAAGACCCATCTGAACACATCTCTGACTGTGGGTGTAACCAGTGGAGGTAGAAATCGGAGGACGGGCTCATTGTAATGCACGTGTGTTTGATACCATTCCTCATTCCGTTCCGTGCATAACAATGAGCCTGTCCTCTGATTTCTACCTCCACCAGCCTCCCCTGCTGTCAACCAAAGTGCTGCCTCCCAATTGTCTAAACATACCGTACCTTGGGAGCAGGATGCAGCGCTGTCAGCGTGTCTGTGCATCTTCAGCTGGGCCTGAGCCACGCTGTACCACCCAACAGTGCAGGAGCGGATCTTCTTCAGACCTGCACACACAGGGAGGAAAATCACTAAAGTAAACCACTTATAACTCCTTTTAACACATCGCATACATAATAAATGTAATTCCAGCACATTGCCTTTATAACCTTGACAATAACATGATAACATTACACAACATGGTTCATGATCAATATTCCATCATTCAATATGCCATGCACCAGGTAAGGTAAAGCAACGTGTGTGTATATATATATAAATAAATTAATATTTGGACAGTGACACAATTTTCATTACTTGTACTTGTACTTGGCCAGTACAGTTAGGGTTAATCTGAATAATCAGTACTTGGTCAAGGTAAAGCAACGTGCGCACACACCTCTGGGTCAACCACCACTTCAGAAAATACGCATTTAACATAAATAAGACTTTTTTAAGTGAATATGGCTCCAACTCACCTTGAGCCAGATACTTTATAGCATCTTCACATTTGCCCTCCTCCAGAGCCCTGACTCCCAAGCCCAGGTGACCCATGCCATTGCCTGGGTCCAAGTCCAACAGACGGGAAAAACAACGACCTGCATCCTCATCACAGACACCTAGAGTCAAACAAAACGTGTATTTTTTATTTATTTATTTATTCGTTTATTTGTCAGGGACAATGCAGAAGACATTGTAACAGGTTACAATAGCATGAAACAGATGTCTTGCATATAGGATTTCTAGCCAAGGCTAATTTGCGACCCCTGTCCCTGGTTAGGCTTTTCTACTTAAAAATGGTCATTACATCATCATCATGATTACATCATCATGATTACATCATCATTACCAAAAATACATTAGTTAAAATGAGCACATAATAAGTGACCAAGTACGGCTACCACGGGGGGGGGGCACAAAACGTTATGCATCGGGAAGGGCCCCACCTGGATTTGTCCAATGGGAACACAGACTTCTATTTGTTATTTCTTCATGCACTGAGAGGGATCCCTCCTTACCTGATCTGAGATAGTGGGAGGCGAGGACTTCCAGAGGGAAGGCTTGTGAGGGATAGAGCGACAGCATGGACTCACAGGCTTCTTTCATTTTGCCTTCCTCGTGCGATAGCTGGAGAGAAGACATTGTCCTGTAATACTGCAAGCTGTCATTGTAAGGGGCAGGCTGTAGTTTTCACTCAGAGACCAAACCCTCAATAACATGACTGTTTTGAGACGGTGAGTGAGAACAGCACACAGGCCGGGGGATACATACTTACTTTTGAAAGGCATTTGACATAGTCAGTTGAGAGCTTCTGGTGGTCCTGTCCAGGGACATCATGGGTGAGAACCATGGCCTTCTCAAAGGCTGTGATTAACTGTGATCGTGAACACAGTACAGTGAGGACCAACACAAGGCAGGGAAGAGAACAGTATGACAATGACAATAAAGAGCAGAAACACACAGAAATGTACGGTTTCAATTTAAATTTAAATTTCAAATTCTATTCTATTCCTAACAGTATATATTAGTGGTTCTGCTTCTTCTCTGCTCTTACGTGCTGCTGTGTCTCATTGTCCTGGTCCTCCACGCTGTCTGAGAGGAGGCGGATCATCTGTTGCCATAGCTGCAGTAGCTCCTTCTCCACAGCTTCCCCCTCCCCCTCCTTCAGCTGAATCAGCCTTTGCCACACCTTCGCCACCTGAGAGACAAAAATAAACAAACACTGTAGTGCTTGTCTGCAAGTAAGCCACACACACACACACACACACACACACACACACACACACACACACACACACACACACACACACACACACACATACACACATACATACACACATACACACACACACACGGCAGTGGGGCAGCTTATGTTGTTACATACCTGTAAATAGTCCTTGTCTGTATGGTAGATGTCTGCCAATTTTTTTATCACCTCGTAACATTTTGTTTTGTCTGAGCTGTGAATGCAGAACAGGGGAGAACACAACAGTTCATCTTTTGAAACAGACAGGGCCAAAACATTACTTACAAAGACATCAGAGCGTCCATTGTTATTGTCTCATACCTTTCATAAAGCTCAGTAAGTTTCTGGTAGACTTTGGGCAGCTCCGCTTTGAAATCTGTCTGGTCGCTCTTCTCATACAGGTTAGCCAATCCCTGTAACAGAAACACATTGTTAACATAACAAACATCAATGGCAACAATCATGTTTGGCATGACAACAACAATATGGAGCCAGGCTCCTTCACAGGATCATACTCAGGCAGGCCTATCCTCTGGTGCAATATGCCTGATAGACATACATGCATGCATGTGTGTGTGTGTGTGTGTGTGTGTGTGTGTGTGTGTGTGTGTATCTGAGTGAGTGCGTGTGTATGCTTGAAAGTGTGTGTGTGTGCATCAGTCTGTGTATGTGTATGTCATCTGGTCACCCCACCTGCCAGGCCAGTAGCTGGTCTGGTTCCAGCTCCAGAGCCTTCCTGTAGGCTGTCTGCGCCTGGTCAGGCTGCTCCAGCTCACTGGCTGACACACCGATGAACACCCATGCATTATAGTTGTTCTTCTCAAGCTTCAGAACAGCCTGGGGGGCAGCAGAGGTTGGATTTAGAGCAATATTAGCATTTTTGTTATTGGCATTCCAAAAGATAAGATTGTCTTGTGTGTTAATGTTTTTTGTCGGCAGTAAGAGTTCGCCTGAATTCAGGACTTACCTTGCAGTGTTTTAAAGCCTCTTTGAATTCTTTATTCTTGATAGCCTCTCTGGCATTTTTCAGAGCTGATTTCACCTCTTTGTTAGACATCGTCTCTGCAAGATGAGTCAGTCAAAACAACCGTTAGAAAGAGACACAACTGTAGACATCCTCGCTTGGTGACAAATGCAAGCCTATCTCAGTGACTATGATATTTCTCAGCTTGCCAGCACTTCCCTTCTGCGCATGTACTTTTCACTGACAACAGCTCTGCTCATCCAGGAAACTGCCTTGTTGTCAACTACGCATATTAGTACATAATTGTCAAGCAAATTAAGCCTGACTGAAACACTTAGTCATGCTAGTTATTACACAGTCTCTGACTCTGGCTATACTCATCTTTGTCACATTGAACGTTACATACAAACTTGTCAGCTACTAGCCAGGTAGCTTAGCTGGGTTAGCCATCATCACAGCAATAACGTTGCCAGAAGTTCATCTTCACGAACCAAACATCAGTTTTACCTTTAGATTATTTACGCTCCGTAACATCAAACCATAAGATGTTTTGCCAGCAAAGTAAAGCAGCAGTGGCTAAATCCAGTGAAATCACAGCATCAGAAACTGCTGTGGCAGAAGCAAAAGCTACAGTGTCAAAGTTGTTGACAGGGAAGTAATACGACTTCAAATTGTTATTTTCAAAATAAAAGCTAACAACACAACCAAAATAAATAATTCAAACGGTATTCATGCTGCATTCATGTAGAATTCCATTATATGAATCTCTTATCGTACATTGTAACCCCAACTACTAAATAGCCATACGTATAGAAACGATTGTTTGAATAAATTATTAAAAACTTGCTGTACAGTACAGAGTGACTTAAAAAATAACTTTTAATTTGAAACTTTTTTATCCTGCGGAGATTTAACCCGGAAGTAGTCGGTATTATCAGCGTACATAGATAGCCACCAAGTTGTGAGAGTTTTGAAGCCTAGCTGTGAAGCTGGTCTGACCACATCCCAGAAACATGGAAAACTTGTTCATTTTATGTAGGCTACACAGGAGGTATTTAATTGTATAAAGGAGTCAGAATGAGTCACAAAATGTATCTCTCTCTTCGGTTTTCAGTCAACACTCCTCTCTTTCTCCAGTCCTGTCCCGCTTGGTTCAGAGCAGTGGGGTGACCCGAGGGGGCAGCCCGGCCGCCAGCTGCTCCAGGGAGAAGATAGGCATGGGCAGATCGTTCCGGATGGGCCTCAGATCTGCACTACGCTCTGGCTGGACTGGGCAGCCTCTGAGGGCACTAGTGCGGGTCCCCTGGGGGCCCCTCAGGGAGACTCCCGGGGCCAGCTCCATGCTGTCAAGCATCAGAGTACCAGAGAAGGGTAAGATTCCCTCAGTGTTGCCCCCCTCGGGGACACAGCTCCTCCTAAAGGACAGGCAGACAGCCCCAGACAGGGCACTTCTCCTCTGAGCCTTGGACGGGCCCTCGTAGTTAGTCAAGGCTTTCAATGATGCCTCTTTCTGTGTAGTGTGGTGGTGTTGTTTATCAGGTTTCTGTCCAGGCACAGGGGCCCCTCTGGTTCTCCAGGGCCGGCGCTTGGAGGGAATGTCGTCCAGCACCTCGTACTGGGGCCAGACACGGTGGCGTGGGAGGCGTGCTGGATCCAGTCTCACCGTGGCTGGGACACCGCCTCGCTGAGGTAGGAGTTTAACCCTTTGAGTGGAGCTGTGTGGGACCACCTCTTCTTCCTCGTCATCATCCACCACCTCTTTGTCATTCACTGAGCTGGTCAGAGAATATCTTGGGGACATGTGGTCTTGTGTTGGGTTGGTGGGGGATGAGACACTCCTCTGTCTTTTCTTCTCTCCCTCATCTCTTGGTGGGGGGACAGGGCATAGTTTGTAACCTCTAAAACCTGGTGGTTCTCTGAGCTTTCTGTCCTTCCAGGAATGCTTGGGGGCGGTGCTTAGCTGGCCCACAATGTGGTGTTTCTGATTGGCCCCTTTCTCTGTCTGTCCAGCTGCTTGGCCAACAGCAGTTGTCTGCAGAAAAACACAAAAGAAAAAAAAAATTCATGATAGAAATACTATTCATAGTTATACAGTAAAACTAAACATTTATATAATGACTGTAACAGTATCTAATCTGAAGTTGCTACAAGTATAAATTGTGAAGTATTTCCCTATAGGGTATATTGAATTTCAGTTGTATACAACATCAAAATTCATTTTGAGGTAGCGCATTGGTACCTGTTGGGGAAGTGTGTGTTTTGGGGGTCTGGCTTGTATAACTGACACGCAGCCTTGTGCCCAGGAGTCTGTAGTCGATGGCAGGGGCTCTGAATCCTCTGCCCAGGTGGGGGCACTCTCTGGCCCCTCCCCCTCATCCTGGACCAGGAACTGCCACTCCAGGATCTGCATCAAGGAATCTCGAGCACAGGACGCTGTGAATGGCACCAGCTTTAAAGGAAACGTTGTATTGGTCAGTCCAGCAGGGAATGGGAGCGAATTAGTGAGTGAAATGAAGAGAGATTGAAATTAAGTGAAATAGTTGCCAGGTCAAATCATTGCAGTTTCTCCCGTAAGCAAAGCAAAGCATTTACTGGAATTTCATACTCCCATTCAATGTAAAGCCATACCATTTGAGGGAGGTCAGTGCTATATGAATGATGATGATCATAATGTGTCAGAGTGTGCCCTTGGCCTCTATTAGCCCTAGAGAGTGTCACTCAGTCTACCTGTGTCAGCAATGCTGCCTCACCTGTCTCTGAAGGTACACCTCGTAACACCTTTCCATGACTTGGCTCATGAATTCATCCAAGACCTCCACCACTACCTCCTCTCCCTCCTCCTGCCCCAGCATGGAGATCCAGTGGGACTGAGTGAGCCGGCCCGGGACGATGTCCACCACATCTGGGCTTAGGCTTGGGGGAGGAGGGGGTGCAGGAGCAGAAGGGGTGCGCCCCTTTGCAGACTTCGATGCAGCTCGTGACATCTCCGCTGGGAGAGACTGGTGATGAAATGTGAGGAGAGATGAAAGTATGACGACAGTACAGAAATTCAGAAACTGTTGTATGTAAGCTTATGCTAGCTATATGACTGAATTATCCACCACTCCCAGCAACAGCACTAGGTTTGCCTACTTTCTGTGCTATGAAGGATTCACTGTTTCACTCCTATAGTAACTGGTTAAATAGCTATCTAACTTGTTTATCTTTACTGAAACAATTCACCAGAGGGCAACAACCATTAGTAACACACACAGGTCAAGCCACTTGGGAGCAACAACGAAGTATTTTGCAAGCTGCACTGATTTAACTACGCAAACTACGCAACTTAATATAGCCAAACACAAATAAAACCGCTGCTCATTTATATAATGTTATTATTATTACCTTCAGAGTAAAATAGCAACAAACTGTAAATCTTAGCTTCAACCTCCGATTGTTTATACAGAGCCAAGTGTTTCCCTCGCTCTCCTACTTGCTTGGCGTCTACACTTGGGGACATGGTTGCATAGCAACGAAAAACACACCTCCATTTGGACGGACTACAAAAATACTTCCGGGTTAAGCCTTTCATAATAAGAGATCTCTCGTTTGAAACCTAATCTTGAGACACATTAGATGTCAATTTTCCAAGGAATTTATTTGATAGTCATGTGTTTTGTATTCAAGCGGAAGAAAATTGTCGAAAAGGATTACAAAACACAGTCTTACAGCCATGTGTTTTTGCTACACAAAGACCATATGACTTTTAATTAGAAAAAAATAAGACTTCCGACTCAATATCATAAAAAAACAAAACAAGATCTGTACACGCTGAGCAAATCCCTCTCTGTAGCTCCTCAAACAGTGTGCACGATACAGTGGCTCATGGTGAGGATAGGAAAATGAAGAAGAAACAGAAGAGGCATCCTTCAAGCTCACGGAAAGGTAACTTAGTTTGAGTTAGTTTGCTAAACAGAGTCAACCTTCTTCTACTGTGTTGCTGAGTGATGTAGTTCATCTGGCTAGCTAGCTAAATGAATTAGCTATCTATCAGGTCAGATGGTCCATGCCATTACTGTTTCTGTTAGTCAGGCGTGAGTAACTTATTGTCTTTCTGATTCTGTTTTTACACAGGGTCAGACCAACAGTCTGATTGGGAAGAAATCTCCCATATTAAAGAAGAGCCTAGTGAACATCCTAACTATGACCCAGCACTCCACTCATTGAAGAAGGAGAATCAGCTGGAGCTGGAAAATAAACAGTCAAATGGTTCAACAAAACTGAGACGTGGGCGGAGTGTAAATGCAAATATGGTCAAAACTGAAATCAATGCTGAGGCCTTGCTTGTCCAAGCAAATGGCAAGTACTCAACCACCCAGAAGAGAATCATCGCAAAAACTCACAATGGCTCACAACTCTTCTCAGTCAGGAAAAGTGTGAAGTCAGATGACAGACCATTGTTGAGCATGGGCAGGTTCCCTTGTCAAGACTGTGACGCCGTCTTCCAGGGCATCCTCGTCCTGCAGAACCACCAGCAAGAGGCCCACGCTGATCTGCGACCTTGCGGCTGCAATGTATGTGGGAAGCGCTTCCGCACCCCTCAAGTGCTGGCCAATCACATTCGCACACACACTCGGGAGAAGCCGTTCCTCTGCAACATCTGCAACATGCGCTTCAGCCAGAGGAGTAGCCGGGACACACACAAGCTCCAGCACATGGGGGAGAAACCGTTCAGCTGTCAGGAGTGTGGATTGAGCTTCTCCCGGCTCTGCGAGCTGAAAAGGCATGCTGCTATTCACACAGAGGAGAAACCACATACCTGCACTGAGTGTGGTGAGTTCCTTACAAGGAACTTATTAAAACAGCTTATGTGAACAGGACATGCACGCAATTCAGTAAATCGACTGATGCATTATCTTTCCATCACAATTTCCTCCTTTATTCTCTCCAGGTAAGAGTTTCCGACGCGCCTCACACCTGCGTCACCATGTCCTAATCCACACTGGTGAGCTTCCCTTCTCCTGCACGGACTGTGGGAAGAGGTTCCGCAACTCGGCCAACATCTCTGCCCACCGGCGCATCCACACGGGGGTGCGCCCGTTCCCCTGCCCAGTGTGTGGGAGAAGCTTCAGGCTCAGTCAGGGCATGCAGCTGCACATGCTCACCCACACCAAGGAGCGTCCCCACGCCTGTCAGGACTGTGGTAAGACCTTCGCCCGTCTCACCTACCTGAAGGACCACCAGCTCATCCACACTGGGGAGAGACCACACTACTGCGAGGACTGTGGCCGCTGCTTCAGGCAACAGGGGGCGCTGCAGAGTCACCGCCTGACGCATTCGGGGGCCAAGCCTCACACCTGCCTAGACTGTAGCAAGTGCTTCAGACATTCTTTTGAGTTGAAGGTACACATGAGAGTGCACAGCGACGAGCGGCCGTACAGCTGCAAGGTCTGCAACAAGAGCTACAAGAGCCCAGGGGGACTGCGCATCCACGAGCGCAGCCACACCGGCTCCCGTCCGTACGTCTGCTCCGAATGCGGTAAGGGCTTCAAAGAGGCAGGAGTCCTTAAAAGACACATGCCAGTGCACACTGGGGAGAGAGCCTATAAGTGTGAGTACCGGTACTGCAAGAAGAAGTTCTCTCAGCTCGGTGCATACCGCACTCACCTTCGCCTGCACACTGGAGAGAAGCCCTATCCGTGCACCCAGTGTCCTAAGACTTTCCGCCACAGCAACAGCTTGAAGGAGCACGTGCTGATTCACACAGGGGAGGCTCCCTTTCCCTGCCCGGAGTGTGGGAAACTGTTCAGATACAGAAAATCTCTTGGAACACACAGAAAATTGCACATGGACAAATTGGCAGGAAAAGTTTAAGTTTAAGTGAACATTTGTCAGAACAAATCGTAATCAGAAATAGTCATGACAATGTGCTAGATTTGATGATGGGGCTAAATTCACTGTTTTATGCAGATGCTGAGGTGACAATTATATGAAGATGAAATACGATTTCCATCATTTGGTATTAGATCTACTTAACTGTAAATAAACGTAATATGTTGAGACACATTAATGATATGTAGAATACTTCTTGAATTTGGCTCGTTTTGATCGTCTGCTCTTAGATTGAGACCAACTTGTTTGACACACTGAATAAAGACGAAACTTAATGGCAATTCGGTATTTGTGTAATGGCGAAACATCAACAGTAGTGGGAGTCATACGCCTATATATGCACTATACGCCATATTACTAGAACTATGGCTACACTGTACCATCATTATCATGATGATACAATGTCTATCTGATTATCATACAGGCTACTTGGCGACCGTGACCGCCGTGTGCTCATTAGCACTTGAAGGTTCAGGACGGCTCATTAACATTTTCCACAACGGAAAAGGTGTACTCTATGTATGTAATGCTTTAATATATAATTGTCAAGTTGTGTGCCCCCATCAACTATTCTATTCTTAATTACCTGCGTTGACGCATAATGTTGCAGTATTTACTCTGTCTTAAGTGTCCTTACAGTGACAACGGAGTATGTGTCGCCAATGCAACAGGTGTCGGGTCCTCAAACTCACATTTGTTTAGGTTGTCCGGATAGCCACGAGGTGGCGTCTTTAGCCACGAGGTGGCTGAAGTCTGCTAGCCTACTCTTTCTTACCGTTGTAGGCTGCCATTGAACTTCCAGTGTCTGCTCGATCGAAGGAATCAGACTAAATGTTATGTTTTTATGATTTCAATCTTGATTTTATGCAATACGATTATGCAATGTGGTGTTCTTTGAAATTGTCAAACAGTGTTCTTTTTTATGTATGTTATGCACAGGTGTCTGTTGACCTATAACACAGTATGCATTATAACAGTGCATCGTTCTGTTATATTATGAATAATAGACGGTCCTACCAATAGTTTATTTGTGAAGAGTGTCAATTGCACTCACACTCCTGCGTTTGAAATGCTTCATTCGATGGAGTGACTCACAGTAGGCTACACCTACATAAATGCAATTTTCCAAACACTGATTTGTTATCTTGCGTTTAATTAACGAATGCATGAACAAGTAACCGTTAAAAGTGAATTCTTCACGTTGATTGCACGCCTGCTTTTGCAATACTATCAGCTGTTTGACCAAACTTGTCATATTGGCCCAGTGCCGTTGCTCTCTCCCTTGTTCCAGAAGGCGGAAGGAGGGGGCTGCTAAAGTTCTGCGCATGCTCTGTAGGTTGTTTTTCACAAAATCCTCGCTTAAAGTGAGCCGAGCGACGAAAGTTCCTTGTCTTTGACCGGAGACCAACGCGCAGACGGGCGGACGATAACAGCATCCACTGCTGTTATTCAGCCTTCACATCTCAATGAACTGTTCGCAAAGAAAGCACTGATCGTGCCCACTGCTTTGCAGGGCAGAGATACTGATCAGTGTTTGAATACTGCATTTTTTTTCTTATGAAATTATTTTCATAGATCTTTATTTGTAGGGTATTTGCATTTTTTTCCACCATGGTGCTAGGAAAGGTAAAGAGCTTCACCGTAAGCTACGACTGTCTTAATGACAGCAATGTCCCCGTTTTCTCTAGCGGGGACTCCGTCTCAGGGAGGGTGATTATCGAAGTCACCGGAGAAATCCGTGTGAAATCTCTTAAAATCCACGCTAAAGGATTTGCAAAAGTTCGTTGGACTGAATCACGCAATGCTGGATCCAACACTGCCTATACGCAAAATTACACAGAAGAAGTGGAATATCTAAACCATAGAGACATCTTGATTGGACATGAAAGAGGTAAGATGAAAACCTATTCGTAGCGATATAAATTACTTCGTTTCTGTGATGCTCTTTGTTGCTCAGGTTGACCCGGTTGTTAGGGGATGCTGTAGCCGATAGTGCTGTCCACCTCTGTAACAATGGACTAGAATGAATGTAGGCTATAACCAGAACGAATGAGGATGAAGGATCCATAAGAACATGTTTTTCAATATCTACCTTTCATTTGGATCATCACTTCAACAAATGAATGAGAGCAACATCATTTTCTTGGACCTAGAATCTATCTCGCATTGAGACATGTCATAACCATTCTGTGAAGAAATCAGTAATAATTTGGCCATTATGTATTGCAATATGCTTTTTTAGATATATTTTCTGTTATGTATATGAAGACAGTGTTTCTGTAAGTCATCAAGTTGGATCTGTCAGGATTGCAGAATGAATGACAGCCCCCCATCCTTGACTCTTTTTAGGGAAATTATATGAAATGCAATCCCTCCGAGGCACAATATTCAATGGGGCAAAGCTATACTATAAGATATTTGAATTTAACCTAAAGATATATTTTTATCGAGCGATGCTACCAGGTTTAACACTAGCTTTTTCTTAAGTTTCCACCCATTGTTCAAAGCGGTTCAATCCTGTTCAGAAAACTGGAAGTGAGGGGGTGAAGGGACTGTGCTTTCTCTCCGCTGATTGGCTGAAGTGCTCATGTGCTGCCCAATGACCTCATGCTTTGGTAGAAAAGTGACAGAAAAGCCTGCAACTTTGTATCCGACCTGTCAGCAACAATAAAGGTTAGAAAGTAGCCGCAATATAAGAAATGTGCATTTCTTCTTCCTTGAGCATCATCAATTCTTTCTTGCCTTTGTATGAATCTGAATTGGGCATATATAATTGAATATCAGCAATTGCAGCTCTATAAATGGTGCATCAATTCTGCACCTAAATGAGAATAGCATCATTTTAATGCATTATGCAACATTCGCGGCTACATAAAGTGAATTTAGTTGTTCGATTTCAATTTTGCACTCCTCACTCAAACTTGGAAGTCTAGTCATCCTTGTTGCTGTAGTAGGTGTGTTAGCCTGTTGCTAAGGTAGGTGGTCTGTCAATTGGTTGGACAGAAAGGTCAGTCCGAGAATCGAGCTGAGTGCTGGGTGGAAATGTATGATATTATTTGTACAGTATAGCCTATTGGAATTGTAACTTTGCTGTATGTTCCCATAGACCATCAGTGCATGCCCTGAACGGTTATTTTAAGCCTGTAATCTGTATCTTTCTGGTTAAAAAAAAAAAAAAAAAAATAAAAAAAAAAGTAAATCTATGTATATGGGGAATTATAAATGTACCCACTTGCATGCTGCTTATGAATTGGTGTCAATTGTTAGTTTGTTTGTTTCGGTTTCTCTGTAATGGCCTTAATTCTGCCTTTCTCTGTTGGTTCACAATTATGATTGAAATTATGTATGTAGTGTTTGTAAGGAGAGATTAAGCTTAATAAAGGTGTGATTGGTATACTTGCTTCTTTGTCTGTCCTCTTTTCATTAGCGATGTGTCCCTTCTCTCTGTCTGTAACAATCTTCTCACGTGTAATAATGAATGGGCAAAATTGTCTGCGGTCCATGCTGCAGTACACGCGTCAGGTCTTTAGGGGGCTGTCCCTGAGAGTGAGCAGGTTAGGTTGAGCCCCCGACTGAATGCCGCACAGTGAATGCGTAATGATAGAGACCGGCTTGGGGAAGCTGCTCGCTCCGGTTTAGGCCGGTCTTCTCCTGCTCGAGTCTGCTTTTGAGTGACAGCTCGGCACTTGTTTACCACGGCTCTGCCGCTGCTTAGACTGGGAGGGAGTGCTGAGCTGGCATAAACTGATCACCCGTTCCGCCGCTAGGCATTGAAATAGCATAAAGGGTATATGTAAAGAAACTATACACGTATATTATTACTAATCATCTAATGCGTAATAATGCAACTGCAAAAACAACCCCACACCCAATACACAAAGAATAACTGCATATTTGGAGCAAATAATGAAACTGAGCCGCTTTTTCTATTATGAATATGACAAATGAATCTGCATTTCTAGATTATTGTATCAATGCTATTTGATGTGTTCAATGCAAATAACGTACACTATTTGTACCAAAAAATGGGTTAATGTTCCATACTTGATGTTTTTTCCTAAGTGGGTTAGATGTGTTTTTTTCCAGTGACAAAGGGATTCTTTTATCAGAGTACATAATTTCACATTCACAGTTTCAAAGGGGTTTTCTGACATGTACATTCTCATATAATATGCTTTTCATGTTTTGTTTTTTTCAAAGTGTTCTAAATATATTTTGAAAACAAGTATGAGCTTTATTGTCTTCTTTGTTCCTCTGTGTTGTGATTATTCAGGTGCCATCATAGCACATTTCCCAGGTATAGTATACATGTATATGGAATATTGTCCTTCTTTTGTTTCAGATGATGACAACTCAGAAGAAGGTCTCACCACTATCCCTTCAGGAAGACACGAGTATGCATTCAGCCTTGAGCTTCCACAGACGTGAGTGCCCATTCTTGAATACTTAATCAACAGAAAGATGAAAGAACAAAGTTTTTTTTATTTGAATACCCTTGTGTCTGTCTTTAACTGTGCTGTGGACGTCCCTCTTTAATGACCTAGTTGTGTCCCTGTTGTGTCTCCCCTCTCCCCCCTCCAGACCTCTGGCTACCTCCTTTGAAGGGAAACATGGCAGTGTGCGATACTGGGTTAAGGCAGAGCTGCACAGGCCATGGCTCCTGCCAATGAAGACCAAGAAGGAATTCACTGTCTTTGAACACATCGACATCAACACTCCCTTGCTGCTGGTGAGCTTCCAGAGATCTCTCTTGGTGCACTGAGGGTGCTGTCTTATGTGGGTTTGGTCAGACAGCAGTTCTTTGTGTGATCCCTTATAATACACTCAAGAGTTCAACAGCATGACCATAGTTTGGTAATTGATGGGCAAATTTAGGACGAATTGGCCAGCACACTCTTGTTCATTCTCATTCATTTTAAATCAGATTTGGTCTAGTTTCTACCGGGTCCTCTGTGGTGTTGAGGTAATAGAATATGCATTTCACCCATTTCAGTTGTGCTTCACCAGTTGACCCCAAAGCAAAGAGGATACTAGTGAACAGTATCAGTTTAATATCTAACAAAGACAATTTCAACTTAAGTTTATATGATATAAAGAATATAGACCTACAGAATATAGAACTAAAGAGTTTATGTCCATGTTCCAAGTTAAGGACTGATTCTAGGTGTGTGAAAATACAGGTGTATTAAATGTTCTTCAATGTACATTGGCAGCCACTTAATTGTGATTATTACTTGAATGTGTTGACATATCCTCGGGGAACGAAACGAAAAGCAGTTTTCTCCCTCCCTGTTTTTGACAGGTGCTGTGCTGTATGCCTGACATACATTAAAACTGTCACCACAGTTTCTGGCAGTAGGCCAAGATCTCACGCAAGAAGCTTTTTTCATGCCCAAGGCCTGATTGTGAACAGAGGTATCAACACAAGAAAGATTTCGTAACGTAATCCTTTTTTTGTTTTCTCTTCTTCAGTCACCACAGGCAGGCACGAAAGACAAGACATTATGCTGCTGGTTCTGTACCTCAGGTCCAATCTCCCTCAGTGCCAAAATCGAAAGGAAGGGATATACCCCAGGTAAGGAGAAAAAACAAAACAAAAACACTCTTCCACTTGAATTGATTAGATTAGGGCACCTGTGCTCTTGTCGATTAAAGCCTGAAAGTGGTGGCTGGCAGAATTCTGTTTGATGGAGACATCCGAATGATCTCTTGATTGACTGACGAACATGACTAAACCACTGTTGTCTCTCTCTCTCTCTCTCTCTCTCTCTCTCTCTCTCTCTCTCTCTTTTGTCCCTGCAGGAGAGTCGATTCAGATCTTTGCCGAGATCGAGAACTGCTCCTCTCGCATGGTCGTGCCAAAGGCAGCCATCTACCAAACACAGACCTTCTACGCCAAAGGGAAGATGAAGGAGGTGAAACAGCTAGTGGCCAACCTCAGAGGAGAGTCTCTGTCCTCGGGAAAGACGGAGACGTGGAGCGGGAAGATGCTGAAGATCCCACCCGTCTCCCCCTCCATCTTGGACTGCAGCATCATCAGGGTGGAGTACTCTCTCATGGTGAGTGGGGCGACTCGATCTGAAGGACTCTCCTCTTTTGTTCTCTTACCCTTTCATTTTCCTCCACCCCCCCCCCCCCCACACACACACACACACAGCCTCATACACTGCTGTACAATTACTGTCAAACTATTCAAAGTAGGCTTCAGTGATGTACAATGTGACAAGGAACTATTTTATATTTGGGTCATTTTCAAGAACCCTCATGTTCCTGGAGAGCTCTAGGCTATTATCTCTCCCAGTGAAGGTTTGTGACGTAGGCAGCCATGACACTGTCACTGAGACTGCACCAGGTGTTCTCTCCGTACGCTGCTAAGAGGATCAGCCTAGAATATCTGGGGCAACACCTTACCTGGACATGTTAATGACATCTTTACCCTGGGAACTGACTGCTCCAGGCTCCAGGCTTCTCCTTGCATATGTGGAACGCCTCATAAGATAACCCAGATATTATACAACCATGGAACTCACCCCACTGCATTCCATGACCATATAATCTAGAACGTTGAGGAAGGGGTCTGGGTGTTCCCAGTGAGAGGCTTACTAACCTAACCTCTCTGTTGTTCCTGCTTCTCCAGGTGTACGTGGACATCCCTGGTGCCATGAACCTGTCCCTCAACCTGCCTCTGGTCATCGGAACCATCCCCCTGCACCCCTTCGGCAGCCGCACCTCCAGTGTCAGCAGCCAGTGCAGCATGACCATGAGCTGGCTGGGCATGGCTCTGCCCGAGAGACCTGAAGGTAGGCAGACACTCTCTGGACCGCCACCTCCAACGCCACCACCACCACCATGCTATCACACTCATCTCCAATGGAACCTCTCAACCGTCATTATGCGATCCAACACTGACCTCCCATGGACCATATTACTAGTTTATACACCAGACACTTTCATCCAAGAGAACTTGAGAATCATAGTAGTTTGCGTACACTTCAGTTGCAGTTCCACGCTTGAATGCCAGCTCCAATGCTGACATGTGTTTCTTTCTTTCTTTCTTTCTGTTCAGCACCACCGAGCTATGCAGAGATTGTGACAGAGGAGCAGAGGCAGAGCGGCTTGGACGTCACCTCAGCCAGGGATGAGTTTGAGGGACCACTCTTTGCCTATATCCAGGAGTTCCGCTTCCAGCCCCCTCCACTCTACTCTGAGGTATGTATCAGCATAACAACAGTATGCTAATCGTAGGCCTGCCACCACATAGTAGGACTGTCCCCAATAAGCATGAATCAACCAAACTAAACTGGTACTTTACATTCTGCAGTTAGTGAATACATTGAAGCTAGATGCTGCCCTATTCAACTGCTCCTGATTGGATTTCCGATGCTGACTGGATTTTCCGATACTGAAATTAAGTTTGACATTTTGTCAAGAAGTCTTCCGGTGATTAAAGTGTCGCTTCCTCTTTTTGCTCTCCCTCCAGATTGATCCTAACCCTGATCAAGCCAGCCGGACGGAGGAGCGCAGGCCTGACACCTGTCCATCACGCTGAAGGAAACCGCGGAGCCACGCCACGGGCGTTCAACCTCCTCAAGTCAAGCTCAGCTTTGTTTATCTTCCCGGCGACAGCGTTCGCACTCCGCCGTCGACGTCGAGAGAAAAACAAACAAATAAACAAACAAACAAACAGACACGGACATACCGCGGGTGCGTGTACAAAGCCCCTCCCCCTCCCAGTGAGAGGCACAGGAAGTCACCGCCGGGGATCCCTTCCTGTCCGCCTGCCCCAGGGATGGGCGGAGGGAACACACCTAACCTGTGAGAACCCCCTGTAGTGGAGACAGGCCCTGGCAGAGTGATGCTGATGATGTGTGCCGGGGTCCTGCTGGCCTATAGCTCTCTTTACCACCTGTTTCTTCTTCTGTTCCCACGGCACATACGGACATGGCTCTGACTCAGAGCAGAACTATCGTGTCCAGACCTGAGCAGAGAAAGAAGACAACAGCAAGAAGAGATAATGATATTATAACCACAAGTCTGAAAGAGCTCAGCAGCAGTCAACAACGGAGCAAAGACTAGCCTCCTCCTGCCTCCTTTGGGATTTTTTTTTGCACATGTTATTCTTTGCTTGAGTTGTGTGGCTCCATTTAGAAAGTAAAAAAAAAATCACTAATAGTTGTTTTTTTCTCTCAGCCTCGTAATACGCTGGACTATAAAGAGACTGTAGGCTTAACTGAGTTAACTCCTAGACTCCTTATCCGCACAACTTTGAACAACGCAGAGAACATAATTGGAGAGAAGGAAGATTGAAAAGGACAAAAACAATGCACTGACCTTGTTTAAGCTGTTTTAACATGTTCTTTTTCCTTATGACATATCCTTAATGTCTGGTAGGCTGGACTATAAAAGCAAAACAGCAGCACACTCTTCATCCTGAAGCTCTCATTGTTGCCTCCTCAGCTTGGATCCAAGTGTGGCTTTTCCTTTCTTTTTTGGTTCTGTTTCGCTATGTCTGTCTTTTTATTTTAGTTCCAAACTTAGAATGCCTTTAAGCCAATCATTGTTTGCTTTGTGTTTATGTTGCCCTTGCCCTGGAGTAGAGGAGCCATAGGCGAGCACTTACCACTCAAATTGTGCATAAAGCGTGTGTGCGTGTGTGTGTGTGTGTGTGTGTGTGTGTCTGTCTTTGTGTGTGTGTTAGTGTGAGACAGAAAGGGTGGAAGATATTAGGATGCCCACTCGACCTCAACGTCTGCAGCCCCTCTACTCACAGCACAGAGCAACGCAGGCTTATATACTGCCTAAAAAAGCACTGTCTCAGTTTTGTTTTAATTGCACTGTTTGTGAAATAGTGAAAGGAGTTTTTAAGTAATACTACCAAAACAAGAGAGAAGACACACACACACACAGAGTAGCAAGGTTTTCTAAGACAAACGACATTCCCTTTTTGTCCTGCTGCACTTGCCGAATTCATCCACCAACTGTTTGATTTTCCAGACCAGTGAAGCCAAAATGCTAGAAAAAAAAGAACAGAAAATAAAACTTGACGTGATGTGACCTGCTTCTAAAGATGAGACAGGAGTAACACCCAGCTAGACTACATGCTGGGGAAGAGTCTGACCTTGCTAAAGCTCAACTCAGACTGGCCAAGAACAAGTAGTTGTATAGGTTGACATGAGTAATACATTGGTTTTCAAACTCATTCAGCAGCTAGGCCAGCTAGAGTGGAGGTTTAACATCGTCGACAACGTGAAGCACTTTTTGATAAGAAAAATAAAATAAAATTAAAACATAGCGTTCATGGTGAAGGTCTGGAAGACGTTTGGTAACCACGTCATTTCCTGATGGAAAAATTCAGTCAAGCAGTGTTTGTGTTGGAATGCATTATTTAATCTTTTTAAACTTTTTTTTTTTTTTTTTTTTACAGTTGTAGCTGACACATGTTTGTATGTGTATGTGTATGTGTGTTTGTGTGTGCTCTACCAAGATCCTGCTAGCAACTATAAGAATACAGCTTCTAACAGTAACAGACAACTTCGAATTAAAGTGATCTTATCTTAGTGGCCTTGACACAGAACTGACCTAATTACGATATTCATTATCGAGTGTCTAAATAATATACCTTACTCTTTTGTTCTTTTTTTTGTTTGTCTATATGTACGAGTCCTTTAATGTTTTTCAAAGGGACAAAAAGGGAAGAGAAAAAAATAGTCCTTTTAAAGCTAGTGTTTGATATGACGATCCCTGGACAAACCTCTTTGATTGTGTGTTTGTCCAGAGCAGATTTGTGACAACTGGGCTAGTTTATGTACTTGGGCATTGATGTTTTGTTTTCCAGTCAAACAACCCCTATTCAGTTTAGTTAGTTTCTCCTCAGATGTCGGGAACAACAGCTGTAGACCAGCCCCCCTAACTCTAATCCTAACCCCCCTGCCCAACCCCCACCCCCGACCCGACTGAATACATCTTAGATAACTAATGGACTACACCGCTATTCTAAGATAAAATCACTCTCTTCACTTATATCTTCTTTTTCTGTTATGTTTGTTTTTCGTTTCGATTTTATCTTAGGGAATCTGTATCAAGCTAAATAATACAATGAATAAGCTTAAATCTGTTTCAGGTTGGTCAATTCCATAGTCCATTGCTTGGGCCTTAGTGTAGTCCAGTGTTGAAGCTAAACTCCTGACTGGTGAAGTCGGGAACTAAAATGCTAAAATATGCGAGAGGGGAAGTGAAATGTTTTAGAAACAAAGTGCAATATTACTCATTTGAATTATTTGTTTTATTTCACAATTTGTATGACTAGTTTCTTCTTTGTCTTTTTAGTTTGTTGATCATGATCATATATAGGTATTGTATGAATACATGTTCGGAATGATTTTAACCTTTTGTCTAGTTCTTCCTTTGAGTTGAATAAACTTTTGTTCAAAATTGAAATTGACTCTTGTGGCAAACCTTGTTTTTCTGGTGGATGGCATTGATTGATTCTAGTATATGATACTGTACAAATAACAATTTCCTCAGAGTATTGTTTTCCTCAAATTGGCACCAACACATTTGAGAGCCCATTTTCTTTACTACAGACCATCAAACATCAGCACATGAGTTTGAAGTGAAGCAAAAATGGTCTCCTCTCCAAGTAGCCTGAAATCAATTTTATTTGGCTCTGCATCAGTGGAGCCAAGGCAGTACTGCTGCATTTATTTATTTATTTTTATTTATTTGTGTGGGGGGGGGGGGGTTATATATACAGTACCAGTCAAAAGTTTGGACACACCTTCTCATTCAATGGTTTTTCTTTATTTTTTATTATTTTCTACATTGTAGATTAATATTGAAGACATCAAAACTATGAAGGAACACATATGGAATTATGTAGTAAACAAGAAAGTGTTAAACAAACCAGAATATGGTTTATATTTTAGATTCTTCAAAGTAGCCACCTTTTGCTTTGATGACAGCTTTGCACACTCTTGGCAAGGTGTGTCCAAACCTTTGAGTGGTACTGTATATATATTTTTTGTTTTCACAATGCAATAATCAATATAAACAACATACAACAAAATAAAATGAAACAAATAAATACACAATAACATTGAAGTTATTTACAAACCAACAAGTACTGCTGCATTTTGAAAGAAAAAAACACAGGTTTGGCTGTCATAACTAGTGCAACAGCGCCTCTACTGGTTGCCTCTAGCACTTACATTTTACTGAGCAGCAATCAATTGCATGGTACTTTGGGCCGAGTCTCACTAAATCAAGACTCTCAATCGAGGGATGAGATTCTGGGATCCGAGATTATTTAGGGCCTGACATTACATAGGCTACAAGTATGGTGGCCAACAATGTCAAACATATATCAAACAGTCCGGAAGGTACAGCAGATACAGTTAAGGAATATCTACTTACTTACTTACTGACTTATTGACTTGCTTGCATCCAGAGTTGAATGAGTTTTCATACTTTCATACTACTACTACTACTACTAATAATAATAATAATAATAATAATAATAATAAAATAATTATATTTGAGACGTGTGCAAGCTATGATGAGCTATTTCTGGGATGATGGGGAAAGCAAAATAATGAAGAATATTACATGATATTTCGGTGGGGGAGTATTTAACAGCCAAATGTTCATGTCAGTTTTGCAGCGCTAAATGTTTGTTTGGGTGTTTCCAGCGTATTCATGTTGTATGGTGCACATAGAGTTTTCATGCCGCATCTCAGGAGACATGATAATAATCAGGTCAAGGCAGTGTTTACACGACTACGTCACGATGTGGACAAACACCAGTTTGTTTAGTTTCCCTGCTAGCTTTCCCACAGGAAAAGGTCCTGCATTCAAATCGGATTGAGCAAATCACTTTACATAACCAGAGTATAGAGTTTCATTCGTCTGTTTAAATTTTGTTTATACATATTTAAATGTATATTTTAATACATATGTACAAATATGTACAATGTAAAAAATGTTTATGACCAAACTGTTCAAATCAGGTTTACTCTAATCCACTGTTCACTTGGAGGGGTGATCATGGAGAGACCATGGCTGTGTTCCTCTGTTGGGGTGTGGGGTCAAAAGTCACAGAAGGGTGGTGTGTGTGTGTCTGTGTGTCTGTGTGTGTGTGTGCGTGCGTGCGTGCGTGCGTGCGTGCGTGCGTGCGTGCGTGCGTGCGTGCGTGCGTGTGAGGTGGACACACTAAACAGACTGGAGTTGCTATCTGAGGAGCTGGACATTCAGATGGCAGAGACTAGAGGGGGCTCCAGGGGTCATGACCCCTGTGAAAGTTCTGGGGTCGTGGGTGTGTGTATGTGGATACTGGATAGGTACTGTATGACTGAGGGGTCACAGTGTCCCTCTCCAGGAACAGACACTGACACCCAACACATCTTGAGCTATGCAGCAACACATGAGAACATGATTTATTGATTCAGCCTGAATATTGTATGAATAGTAGTGACCTCCAAAGCCAAAGTTTACATACACTCACCGAACACTTTATTAGGAACACTATACTAATACTGGGTAGGGCCTCCCTTTGCTCTCAAAACAGCCTCAATTCTTTGTGGCATTGATTCCACAAGATGTTGGAAACATTCCTTTGAGATTCTGGTCCATGATGACATGATTGCATCACGCAATTCCTGCAGATTTTCCAGGTGCACTTACAAGCTGTGAATCTCCCGTTCTACCACATCACAAAGGTGTGTTCATGAAACCAGTTTGAGATGACTTTTGCTTTGTGACATAGTGGAGGCTCTACAGTGGAGGCTGGTGGAGGTAGACATTGTAGGATAGGCTCATGGTAATGCATGGAACGGAATAAGGAATGGTATCAAACATGTGTACCGTTCCATGCATTACAATGAGCCCATCCTCTCCTGATTAACTCGCGTTTTCACTCTTAGGCTGCATTCCACTGCCAGACACATTTGGCACAGACGGGATACGTGTAACCTATTGATAATGTGCCTCTATCCACGTGAAAACATATTGAACCATTTCACACATAGAAAATCCATTGCATTGCGTCAGCACTGTTTTGTAATGATTGATTATCTAGGCAAACGGGAGCGTGTTCTCTCTCACGCACAGTGGAACTGTCCAATCAGATAATTCTGAAGAGACTAACTTGTTGAACTTCACAAATATGGACGTTGCAGTGGAGGCTGGTGGTAGGTAGAAATCAGTAGACGGGCTCATTGATCGATTCCTATCTGGTACGCTGTGCGGAAACTGGCCGCTTGGCTCTACTCGAACCGATATCAAAGCCACACTTTTGGGTAATTGAACATGGCACTGTGTTGACATTCTAATGTGCTCAGTTCCACACAAACCGCCGTCTGTTCTTTATAAAGTGAGGTCTGGCCTGAAGTGCATACACTTAAAAATATATTTTCTCCTCGTCCAAGTACGGTTACTAACTCTATGTGACGCAGTCCTGTCAACGTCCTGCCAGGTAATCATTTTACACACGTTTCCCCCGAAGTGTCTCTTCCTCCCTCGTTGATGACTCAGCGCCCCACTCAGCTTTGACCCAGCACTTTTGCGTCCCTTTGTCCCCCCCCTGTCCCTCCCCTGCCCCCTCGCCCCCGCCCCCCCTCGCCTGCTCCCTTTGACACTTGTGGGTCTGGTCTTTTGTGCTGGGCTGACCCCCGGGGCCAGGATAAAGGAGGGTGGGATTATTGGGTGGGGGGAGAGGGGTGCTGATTAGCTAGTGCTGACACTACACAGGCCTCAGCTGTTTCCTCTCACTGGGGTAATCCCAGCACCGTGAAGCCCCCTGGTCTACAGGGTCGTGGCATGCTGGAGCGCTGTGTGACCAGGCACGTCCCGCTTGCTGGAGTCCTGGAGGTACAGGCCCTGCTTGCCTCATCATCATTGTGACATAATAAATGTGCACACCATTGAGTTAGAATACGGTGGTAAAGTGATTGCATCACAATCAAAGAGAACCATGACAACGGAAATGTCTGGAGACAAACATAGCAAGCTTGTATAGAAAGCTCCATAGGAGACTGTGAATATAGATATTTAAGATACAGTCATGAGAAAAAATTAGGACACCCTATGAAAACCTTTGTCTTCTTCAACATATTCAAACATATGGACATTTGATATTCATTTGAACAATATTGAAAAATTGAGGTAATATAACTAAACAAATACAACTGAAACAAATTATTTAAAAAATGATTGGTAAAATGTAATTAATAGAAATGCAATCTTCTTGTGAGGAAAAAGTTAGGACACCCCTACATTTAGTTCCACTTAAAATGCCTAAAATTATAATAAAGAGCACCACATCAGGTGCAAATGATTAGAACATCGTTACAGAGGATTTTGGAGGAGCCTGTCCTATTTAAACCTCAGATATTTAGTTTGGTTTGCTCTTGATTGTTGAAGTGAGTTGCATCACCATGGCGAGATCAAAAGAGCTCTCTGAGGCCT
>NC_139661.1:17037752-17055252 GCF_951799395.1 Argentina silus
AATGTGTCTCTCCTACAACATGTTCAGTCTCCACCCCGACTCAGGCTACTGCAAGATTGCAGTGGTGGTGGGGGGGGACTGATATGGGGGGGGACTGATATGGTTGTAACATTAATAATGTTAGCACATAACAATAAACATGGACATATAATCAATGCAGCAATATCTTTACTTCTACAAGGTCAAGCCTTGACCGTAATCACTCCTCCACGGTCAAGGCCTGACCCTGTAGAAGTAAAGACCTTGCTGCATTGATTATATGTCTACGTTTATTGCTATTTGCTAACATTATTAATATCAGCCTGCACTTTTGTAGTGTCAGAATATTGCGTGATCTCCAATCTCTTACAATGATGTACGATAAATTATCTATAATTTCAAAGAGCAGCGTTTACACAGGTTGTTATTGTAGGTCATTCTCAATGACTTTCCTGACTAAATAAAGGTCAAATGATTATGATTCCATATATATATATATATATATATATATATATATATATATATATATATATATATATACACACACACACATATCTAGGCCTCTTGCTGTGCTCTCGTAAGACTCCCTGCAGTAGCCTGAAGTATCACCTAATGTTCTGTTTTAAGAGGCTGAGGTGGGGAGTTCTTCACTCTTATTTTACACTTCTCCCTCCGGGGGGAACAAGTTTCCTTTTTTAGCCGCAACTGGCTGACTCACGGCCCGTCTCCTCTCAGCCCAGTCCCCCCCCCCCCCCCCCCCCCACACACACACCCTCGCTTCCCCGGCCTCCCCCCTCCAAGCCAGATCAGTTTCTCCTGAGTCACAGCGAACCTTGACCGCCCAGCAAAACAGCAGGTGCTGCAGGTTCCTGTGGAGTGCTGTCCCACTGCCTGTCCCAGACAAGTACACCCGACTCCCCCCTCCCCTCCCGCCCCTCATCCCTCCCATCTCCCTACCCCCTAACCCCCTCTCTCCCCCTTCTACCCCCCCTTCCTCCCTCCCTTTCCACCTCCCCATCCCCCATCCCCCACCGCACACACATTCCTTCCAGTCACACTATATCCAGTCTCCCCTCCCCTCCACCCCTCCCGCCACCCTCCCCTCCACCCCTCCCTCCACCCCACCCTCCACCCTCCCTCCACCCGCTACTGAGCTTCCTCAGGAAAGTGAAGTATGTTTTCCTGCTTAGTCTCAAAGGACCAGTTCTCTCTCGTTTTCTCTTTTTTCACTCACATTTGTCTCCTTCCACCTCTCTCTCTCTCTCTCTCTCTCTCTCTCTCTCTCTCTCTCTCTCTCTCTCTCTCTCTTGCTCCCACTGTCTGTCTGCCTGCCTGCTTGCCTTTCTGTCTGTCTGTCTGTCAGTCTGTCTGTCTGTCTGCCTGCCTGCCTGCCCCTCCCCCCCCCTCTCTCTCTCTCTGACAGGAGCCTGTGTGAAGAAACACATCAGTACGATATGCTCAGAGTAAAGCCAACACAAGCATCTCTGCTCCATGGGGCTGAGAGCGTGTGGCAGGGTAAATGGGCCAGTGTCTGAGGGTGTGTGAGGGGACATATTTTCTCCTGCCATTAGCTCTGAGTTTGTACACACTCACCCATAAATCTGCCCTGCACTGCTAGGCATTTAGCAGGCTCTTTGAGGGAGCAGACTCGTAAAAGCTGCTCTTCGGCCTCGCCGCTCGAAATAGGACAGGGACACCGCCTGCTAATATCCTACATAAAGGCTGACAGGAAAAGTGATCGCTGGGGCTTGATGGAAAGAAATAATGAAAAGCCCAAAGTTGCTCTGTGCAGACTTTGTTTGGTAACTTTTCAGCGCCTGCAGTTTATCTCAAGATTCAACTCTTCATTCACACATTAGAGTGAAATGCCAGGAATAAAAAAACTGAAATCAATGTTGGCACCATTACAGAACAGCTTGAAAGACGTGTAAAAGAGGAGCCCACTCACATGTGGCAGAGTGTGCCAAGTTAACTGCATACCATAGAATTAGAATTCACATCGACAGCCCACTCTGTTACCCAGCTCTTCTGGGCTGGGTTTCACCAAGGCTCTGCGGAGAGCTCTAATGACCTTCGAGAAAGGCAAACAGTCCTAACTGTGGAGTCAGGGCTTATCAAACCACCATAAAGGGGTCAGAGAGTACCTGCTCTGCGTCTCTCTGCTATGATTGGCTTGTTCACCATACAGTGGCTTCGGAAAGTATTCAGACCCCTTCACTTTTTCCACATTTTGTTGTGTTATAGACTCAATTTAAAATGTGCATGCTTGTGTGTGTGTGTGTGTGTGTGTGTGTGTGTGTGTGTGTGTGTGTGTGTGTGTGTGTGTGTGTGTGTGTGTGTGTGTGTGTAAACAGCACAATAGTGTGTGTGTGTGTGTGTGTGTGTGTGTATTGTGACAGGCTTAGTGGCATCACTGGACTGGATAAAAAGGCATATATGATCAGTCCCATGCAATTACATAATCTGAACCCTTTAACCTTCTACTATATTACATTGGAGACAATGGAGAATGTCCAAGATGTGGCACTAACAAATTACAATGCTCTGCTCACATCGGTATCTATCTTGCCCCAGTTTCAATGCCAAGAATCTTACGTATCAATTTCATGTACCAGAACTTTCCTGACCCCGTACCACCGCAACAACTGAGTCCAGTCCAATTGGAATTCCTTGGCCCAGACCAGCCAGACGACCTCATTTGACGTCTGACCACGGGAAGAACTCAGAGGACGGGGCAGGGGGTTTCACAACACACCCCTGGAATGTCTCTGTCTGTCTGTCTGTCTGTCTCTCTGTCTGTCTGTCTGTCTGTCCGTCCGTCCGTCCGTCCGTCCGTCCGTCCGTCCGTCCGTCCGTCCCTTTTGTTTCTGTCTGTCTCTCTCTGTCTGTGTTTCTGGTTGTCTCCCAGCAACAACCTTGGTTGTGGGGAAATTACAATTTGATGAAAGCCACAGGGGGATCGGAGCACGTAACAAACTGAGAGCTGTTGAAACGCCGATCGGCTTTGTGATGACACATATAACTCTGGGTAAAAACCCAAACTGGCTGATATCATACAAGAGTTGAAATGTTTCAGCTCCTTCAAGCTCCTATGAGGACCACATTGATTTACCTACATCAGCTTTTTAACCTTCTCTTGCTTCTTGCCCATGTGACACAGCTAACCAAGCCTGAATTTTCTGTATTCCCTTGTTCTATGAGTGAGTCATCCTCTCTATCTTCGGCTCTCTGCAGCCTGTGGGGAGAAAGAAAGATGGCGCAGCAGATGAAATTGGGGCAAACAGCAGCTCCTCGTTTTACTAGGCTTCATTTGGCATTCTCTCACCGCCTCACCCACTGATTAAAAGAGGTTTTGGGATGGGTAAAAATAATGTTTTCGCAGTGGAACGCACAGTGCGACAGCTGCCTTGTGTGGAGAGAAGGGGTGTGTGTGTGTGTGTGTGTGTGTGTGTGTGTGTGTGTGTGTGTATGTATGTGTGTGTTGTGGTAGGGGGAGTAAGGAGAGGGATTGGAGGCTTAATTGCTCTAGTTGTTAGGTTGAGCTGAGTAGGATCCTATGCTGTTAGTGTTATAGCTTAGTAATAAAGCCACCACCTTCCCTCTTTCTTCTATCAGTCTATTCCTATTCCCTCTCTCATTTTCCATTTCCATTTCCCCTCTATATTCTGTCCCCCTCTTTCCCCCTTTTCCTTTCTCTTTCATCCTCTGTCATTCTCTTTGTGCCTCTTTCCCTCTGTCCCTCTCTCACTCACTCTCTGTGTGCTGAGCGATGATTCAGCACTGACTCATGAAATCCCCAGTTGGGGCGTTTCAAAGCCCTTCAACTGAGTCAGCTCAGCCAATGGCCAGCAAGGGGTTTGGTCACACCCTCGCAGCTCCGCCCCTCGACATTCCTGCACACACACACACACACACGCACACACACACACGCACACACACACACACACACACACACACACACACACACACATATATATACACACACACACACACACACACACAAAAGCATATAGGCTACACATGCATGCCAAGCCACACGCACGCACGCACGCACGCACGCACGCACGCACGCACGCACGCACGCACGCACGCACGCACGCACGCACGCACGCACGCACGCACGTGAGCATGCACGCACGCACGCACGCACGCACGCACGCACGCACGCACGCACGCACGCACGCACGCACGCACACTGTTCCCTTGCTTTATCTACTCACTTGGTCATTTCAGTCATTTCAATTCAGCAATGTTCTAGTAAACATGGTCTGATGTCAGATAAAAGCTACTGTGTTTCTGACTTTCCCGGGACTGCTCTCCCTTTCCAACGTACTGTCTCCTGCCTCCCTGCACTTGATATTGTCTCCTGATTTGTCATTCACTGTTCTTCTCTTTCTGTTACTTTACAGTACTCTCCCTTTTCCTTCCCTGCTATCTATAACCATACCTTATCTTACCTCCTCCCTCTACGTGATAAAGTCATATCAATCCATCTGTGCACCATCTGTGTTATATCTCTCTCTCCCACTCCCTCCATCCCTCACACTGTAAGAGGTGTGGGCAGTAGAGTCACTTTGGGACGAGGGCTGTCCAGTCTAGTCCAGTTCTGTGACTCACTCTGAACAGTGCAAATGGTGCCAAATCAAAAAAAAAATCCTCACTCATCTGACTCAGATGTTGGCAGCGAGCGTCCGTCCCCCACAAGAGGAGACCACAACAGAAAGAACTCCACCACAGAGGCTTGTTTGACGTCACCGTGTGATTAGTCGCTTGAGAAGAATGTAGTATTACAAATGCCAGTACAGTGCAATCCTCTGCTGACCCAACACTGTATACATGTGCCAGAGCCGCCTTCTCGTTTCACACTCACTACTTACAGAGGGAAACAGCAGGGCCAAGACTATGACCGATTGGAGATTCTTAGTAACTTAGTTTCTCGCTTGATCCACTATGTCGCAATGCCAAACTGCGCACCAGACACGGTGAATCATACCGCATGAACGATGAAGTGTGAGATTATGAGCCGTTTCGGGAATTCGATGGATATCGTATTGTAGATTGATATCATAACCTTAAAGCTCCGCAAAATACTACGAAAAACAGACTTCAACAGACTTTTGGGCTGATATAGATCAGCTCATTTCTATACAGCTGGCAAAGTGAATTTACTCTGTGACTTCTTCTTCTATGAGATTCTTCTGTTTCATGGCCAGGCAGGCCTAGTCTTCTAGCCTCTATCACTCTTTTGAGGAGAGAGTTTCCCGATAAAAATGTCTAGATTACATAAACAGTCTACATTTGCAACAGGCAGGCCCTGCAGAGGCAAGGCTATGTGTTCAAAATGCAGCAGCATAAACCAGAGAAATAAGAGTTCAAACCCAAACCAGTTCTGTCAGGGCAGGATTTCGCAAAGGAAGTAGCGGTTTAAATTTATTCTTGGATCTCTGAGATACAAGTCTTTATGGCTGATTCTTTGAAAGTGATTCAAAGTCAAAGAAACAAAAGGCTAGAAGGTGAGGGAAGACAGGCTTTACTGCATTAAAGCTCCTAGTACTGAGAGCTAGGCTGAGATGATTCTGTAGTACAGTAGGCCAACCCTGGATCAGAAGCTTATTACAATATCCACACCAGTATACCACATAGAATGGAACAATGTGCTGGCCAAGCATTCTTAGTGGTGTGCTCGTGTGGACATTGAAACATAGCCACACAGTCTTTAACACATGCCTATACCCTGGCATTTCATGGTGTTACAAACATTCCTCAGACACGTTTCTCTCTGTGCAGCTGACATTTACGACCTGTGCAGTGACCGACCTTGCCTTTCATAAACAGATTTAGCCCCAGTAATCCAGGTCAGTGTGTGATTGCTTGTGGGGGCAACAACGACAACAACAACAACAACAACAACAACAACAACAACCACCTTAAGACAATGTTGAGCCTGCAGCTTTCAAACAACCACAGTACAATTAGGAGATTGATCATAAGCTAATGATGGTCTGGTCTGGCACCAAGCCAGGGATGTCCTGGTCTGTTACGGATCTCAGACGAGGCTAAAGTGTGCGTTTGTTGACTGATATCTCAACGCAGAGGCTAATTGATGCTAAGGTTAACACGTGCATGTGTAAACTGCTATCTCAATGCAGAGGCTAACTGATGCTAAGGCCAAAAGCATGCATATTAACTGCTATCTCAAGGCAGAGGCTAATTGATTCTGAGGCTTAAGTCTGTGTGTGTTAACTGATATCTCAATGCAGAAGCTAACTGATGCTAAGGTTTAAGCCTGCGTGTGTTAACTGATATCTCAATGCAGAGGATAACTGATACACCAAAGCCTGTGTGTGTTCCTCTCCTTTGTCAACCGTGACTGCTGAGTAACAACAGGTGGTGTTCCACAAACAGTTTGACCCAGGAAGTATGTAGAGTATATAAAGATCCCGTTAGCGCAAAAAGAAACACTTCTTGGTAAAAGGTTTTCGTGGTAGACCCTGTCACGTCATGGTGGGGTAGCTCGATTGTTATCGAAAAAGGAAGGGTTTAATTTCATAAAACTAAAATGTCCATAGATGTGAGGCTGATGAGTTTGAATGTATGAGTTTGAATGTATCAGTTTGAATGGCTTGACCTGATTCGATGGAAGTAATATGAATTTAAAATTAAACTGGAAATGACAGATGTATAATAAGTACTTGATGGAGACCATCACCCGAAACTGGAATCCCTCCAACTTTACTACAGAATAAGTAAGACGCAGTTCGTTGCTTTCCTGACCTTTTAGCGGACTCCTAAGTCCGCTATTCCACCTCTAATACCAGAAGTGCTTTCCCTCTGCCTCAGTCGTGGTTTCACAGTGCCTGTTTCACATTGTCTGTTCCCAGTCAACAGCCCAGCCTACAGCCCTGGACGCTGGGATGCTTTGACATTTCATTTTTGTTCATAACAAAACATACTGTTGTGCCCGCAGCAGCAGAACAACACAAACTCGACTGGACCGGTTTCCCAGCCACACAGCCGGCTGTTATAAGACTACTGCTGCTGGATGTGACCGGCTCTGTCTGTCTGTCTGTCTGTCTGTCTGTGTGTGCGTGACCGGCTGTCTGTCTGTCTGTGTGTCCGTGACCGGCTGTGTGTCTGTCTGGCACACAGGGGACTCATTGTGACCGTGGCCTCCTTGGTGTGTCACATCCTGTGGCATGTCACATAACATGACCTCTCTCTGAGGTCATGACTGGTTTCTCACACAATCCTGCTAATGGCTGCTTTCTTCTCCTATCTCTGCACCCCCGTTCCCATCACACCCAGTGAGTCCCTGGGACAGTACAGCACAGCAGTCGGACATCTAACCACCTACTATCTCCCAACCCTGTTCCCATGAAACCTAATGGCTCTGTGATACTGTCCTGCAGTCAGACATCTAATTAACTTCCTACTATCTCCTGACCCCACCCAACAGCTCTCAGGGCCTGTCCTACAGGCAGACATCACCCCATTTACTGGATAAACTGGACCAGTGGTGGCGCAAAGTCAAAAGGCTTGGTGCTTGGTCTGGGACAGGGTCTTTCCTCTCCTGCGTGATATTAATAACTATGTTCCAGAAAGGGTGTGTCTCCTTCACACGAGCAGTGCAGGGGCAGCAGAAGTGGGGAATGATAAACAAAACTGGTTGAGACCGGCTTGATGAGCAGCGCGAGAGAGAGAGAGAGAGAGAGAGAGAGAGAGAGATAGAGAGGTAGAGTGAGAGAGGGGGAAGAGGAGGGATATAGAGGCGACTTTGTGACTGAGTGTACTCCCTGGCACAGATAGCTGGCAGGGTTAGAATGCTTTATCAGGGCCCTGCATGTCATCTGCTACTTTGCTGCAGTACACAAATACAAATTCACACACATGCCTGCATGCACATACACACACACAACACACACACACACACACACACACACACACACACACACACACACACACACACACACACACACACACACACACACACACACACACACACACACACACACACACACACACCAGAGTTTAGAGCTGACCTGAAGCAAGACTAGTTTCAGAGTGAGTCCATGTGTGGTAGTAACTCCTTCAGCCTAATACAGCTAAGGTCATGCTGGCTGCATCAAAACAACCCATCGGCCCGCCAAACCTCGATCTATTCATGTCCTTCGGGAAGGGTTAAATATAGACCCCAACTGGTCAGCACAGGGCAGGGGCTTCCAGGGGTTAACCAGTCCTTCTCGCACACAGCACCACAGAGGGGTCTGCCAAGCAGACAGGGCAGTGTGAACATGACCGGCGGGTATTTTTGCACGCGATACTGTATGTTCCAATGACTTCAGCTGGATTCCGACCCCTCCCTCAGTCCTTGGCCCGTCCTCGGACTAGATTCCCCAACCACCGTCGAACGGTCTAGGGTTTCACAGTGGCTCAAGATGTTGACGGTGGTCTCGGTGGTCCTCCGAGCAGCCCCTCTCCAAGGCATCCTTGACCTTTGAGGAGTGCGACGGAAAGAGCCGTAAGGTCACGCTACCCGACTAGGGTGTCGCTGGCTTGATATAAAAACTGGGTGAGTGTCTGACTGCTCAGAGAATGACAGACATGCACCCAGGTGGGGCTCATTTATCTAAATAACTTATGGAACTTGTATTTCCAGCCCTTATACAGCTCACACACATGCCTCACACACATGTCTGGGTTGGTGTCAGCAAAGCGCAAGTGCTGTTTATGACACTTCATAACAAATTCTAAAAGTGCATCATAAAGCAGGGGGTCAAAGTTAACGGAATACTGGCTGCATTGACAGGCTATCCCTGTATGAACATGCCAGTGTTTGAACGTCATAAAATGAGACACTGTACAGTCCGTTACATACCTGATTGCCCCATCATCTCCAAACCTAACCTACCTTTCTTGTGGGCTGACCCTTTCCACCCCATCTCCTTGCCAGCCCAGGGCAACCCTCCCCCTGAGATCCATACCCTCTCCTCTGGAGACTCCCACCGGACCTTCTCTACCCCGGGCCTCACTGACACCCCTTGGCTGCCTCCTAGCTCCTGAGGCCCCCCCCCGAACCAGAACCATACCAGTGAAGGGTGGTGGAGGTAGAAATCGGAGGACGGGCTCATTGTAATGCATGAAACACGTGTGTTTAATACCTTTCCTCATTCTATTCCACGCATTACAATGAGCCCATCCTCTGATTTCTACCTCCACTAGCCTCCACTGAACCATACTATGACGCTGTCGCTGGGACATAGCTACAGTCGGTGATCACTGGGATGACTTCAGTCCTAGAGAGCTACTACGGCGTCCCACGACGATGAGCCAGAGGCTTTTACATGCCCTTACTGTGCTCCTCTTCACTTGGGGAGTCACAGTCAGCGATCAACCACGTCCCCGAAATAAACCATGAGTAGATGCTGTCATACCTCACGATAGTACACTAGCTACACACCTAGAATGATCTCAGTCCAGTCACTCTCCAATGTGGTCACTGGACGTGGTAGCAGCAAGAGGCTACTTGGAAATACAAGTGTTTACCGATATAGGCCGCAGTCTAGATTGTGTAGATAGTTCTAGCATTTCACCGGTTCATTTGAACTCATTGAGCTGTTACATTTGACTCACTGCCCTTTCCTCCCTCACATCGCCCCCGCAGTCCCCCAGCCACCCTCACCCCCCACACCCCCCTCCATCTCCCCCAATCCAACCTGCTCATTCTGCAGGGTTCAAAGCCAAAGACATCTGTGCTGTGTGGAATGTTGTAGTGCTGCCTGTGAGGAGTTAGCTGTGCCTGGGCCCAGCGGAACACATAAATCAGCCTGAAAGACCAGAGACAGACGCCACACTACACTGGCCCACTCATCTTCAACCAGACTTCACACACGCGCGTGTGTGCGTGTGCGCACGTGTGTGTGTGTACTTGCGTGTGTGTGCGTACGCACTTGTGTGTGTGTGTGTGTACGTGCACGTGTGTGTGTGTGTGTGACTCAGTGACCTCCATAGAAAACCTGTTTGCTTTAGGGGGCCACAGCTTCTTCAGGGAAAAGGAATGTGTCGGTGTTAAAAGGCCCTTGAGTAATACGCAGGCTGACACATGCTTAACTGAAACACAAATCACCCAACCCTAAACTGCTTTCTTAGAAAGGTGTCGTGAACTTAGGAGGAAGCTGCGGTGCTTACCTACGTCACATGATCAGTCAAACACATAATCACAAGAGATATATGGGAAGACAGGTCCAATATGAAGACCTAAGTATCAAAATGTCATTAGGATGCAATAATCGTTTTTACAACAATCGGAAGAGAGACGGTAGGAACGACAGGTGAAAGGGGGATGAGGGGTTGATGAGGAGGGAGGTCTGGGACATTGTGTCTGGTTGTATTTTGATAGATCTAACGAGATAGATCTAAAGAGAATCTATAAACCTGCCTCCTGCTCATTTCTATGACCATGCTGTGAATGGGGGAGCACAGCAGGGCTGAGAGGGAAAGAAAAGAGAGAGAGGGGGGGGGGGGGGGGAGAGAGACACACACAGAGAGACAGAGAGAGAGGGGGAGAGATAGATGGTCTGTCTTTTTCTTTCAGAGGGTGTTGTATTGGGAAAGTGCTGAATCATTGAGAGCTGGGCTGGAGTCGCAGAGATAGGATGAGTCACTGGGGCGGTCGACTCGACGCTCAGAGAGAGAGGGGGGAGGGGGAGAGAGAGAGGGGGGGTGAGGAAGAGAGAGAGGGAGGGAGGGAGGGAGAGAGAGACAGAGAGAGAAGGTGGGACAGAGAGAGACATGGTTGGGAGTGTGTCTAAATTATAGGGCTGGCTGTCACTCCCATGGGCTGAGACAGTAAAGGGTGGAGACCCACTGACCTCATTTACTCTCAGTGTCAACATGTTTACAGCAAGGCCATAGTATCTATGAAACAGCAGTTGGTGAGCTGGGAGAACTAGTTCATAAAACTTACGTAACAGACGTAACAGTCACTTGGCTCAATGGCTCTATACGGCAGCATTAGTCAATACGATCATTTGCACTTGCTGTTGAAGTTCTAAATAATATCCAATATCATAACCACTCCTGCAGTCGATGATTGGGTAGAGCACATTTGATTCAATCTGAGCTCAGATTTTCCTTATGGAAGTAACTATATCATACTTTTCCACATCTACAGCAAGCCATACTAGCATCATAAAAATCCTTCTGTTAAATAGAGCATGAGGCACACTACCAATTTCCCCAGATACAAGTTCCTCATAACACTCAATTATCCTTCATGAGTTTACCCTGAGTTTCATCCATAAGAGATGACTCTACATGGAGGCAAGTGTGAACATATTTCCACACAGCACAGGGCTTTTCAGAGAAGGGAAGGAGTCTATGGATCTATTTCTGCTTTAGCTTCCCCCATAACTCTTGAAAAGTTACTGGCTGATGACAACAGCTGTACTACTAAATACAAACCACTAAGAGTCAGATCTATGGTAGCTAGGTCCCCATCAGAGGAGGCTAGTGGAGGTAGAAATCAGAGGACGGGCTCATTGTAATGCATGGAATGGAATAAGGAATTCTATCAAACACGTGACATGACCATTCCTCATGCCGTTCCATGTATTACACAATGAGCTCGTCCTCCGATTTATACCTCCACCAGCCTCCACTGGTCCCCATACATCAGTAACATCAGGCTCCAGGTTATGTAACACAAAAAAAAAAAAAAAAAAGTTTGATTTGTAGTTTAATATATTAAGAAATAGGAGGGAAGCAATGAAAACAGACACCCAAGGAAAGGCTGGAAGGCTGTCTAATAAAAATAGCTCTGACTGTTACCAGACATCCTTCCCCCACAGAAACTCAATTAAAGGTGGGCTTTGTAACGTCAACATCTACAAAATGTCTCTCAAATTTAAATATTTAGACTTACAGTAAGAGATCACTTGAGGTTGCTCATTTTAACCAAAATATCATTGTGGATGGATTAACCAAACACAATTGACGAGACACAACAACTTCTCTAACCTCCTCTCGTCTCATCAGAGTAGTGGAGAGATCAGTCTTGTACATGTATATACTTACATGTCATGTTTTTTTCACTCAGGGGAACGGGGCAGGGCAATGTGGATGACGTGCGAGATGTGGAACCGTTGTGTTACGCTACGCAGTAGGCTCTTATCACCATAACGCAGGCCGACAGTAGTCGCTAGTTGTGTAAAAAAGTCTTCTCCCCTTGAAATTAAAGGCTGAGGCATTTGACGTCAAGAAACTGGTGACACTGTCCCCATTGTCCACCCAGCTCATAAACAGCTCGTCACACAAAGACCAGGTTCCTCTTTTCTCATGACTTGATCTGGATAAACAACTTCTCAGACACATCTCCACCCTCCATTGTAGATGCATATAACCATTTGTTCTCCACTGCCCCTGATATCCCCTCATATATCAGCTCTCCCTCAGGGGTGTAAGGGAAGATACAGTGTGAGACCCAGAGGTGAGCTCAGATCAGGGGATGGAAAAATATCTCTATGTCCTCTTTTCTCCTGAATGTCTGCCAAGGAAAAGCCAGAGAAACCTAAACCCAGCACTTACTTACAGTGGAGATGCATCCAGGGACCCTCTGTCCCACAAATATGAGATTAGAGAGAGGCAGGTGAATAGGGCTTAGCTTTCAGTTTGTGGAGCATCTGACTTGGATGCCCTTCACAGATAAATTACCTCAGAAAAGTTACATTTCAGACTTTAAAACAGTTTCTAATGATTTTCCTGCTTATCTCCTGAGTTTGTTACACTAAGCCCCTACCCGGGACATGCTATCTGATTGCGTGTTGTTTTCCCTATTCTGCCACAGAATATCAGGCTACAGCTCCCTCTAATTGGCTGCCTGGAGCAGGAAGAGCGAGCTCATTAACCAATGGGGTGGGTGAATCTCCAGAGACCCCATTAGCTGGTCCTCTCAGTGTCAAACAATCCAAGCTGAGAACATTCATCTCATGCCAGTGATGTTCCCTCTGTTAGTCCGTTGGTACCATGACCTCATCCATCTGTCCTGTCTCCACGCTGCCAATATAAATCATCGTAACTGTTCAAGCCAATAAAACGGACAGTATCTGCTCTGTCCTCCAATGGGTTTTTAGAGGTCTCCATGAGGTCAGAGGTGAGGCGTCAGGGTCAGGAGGCCACAACTCTGACTTACTGCTTTCAGTTTCTGAATGATACGCTTGAAAAAGGCCCTCAGGGTTTGAGCTTTTATACCTTCACCATTTACATCGCCATTGTTTACCTAATACTATCTCACACAACTTACAGCGCACCTTCAACAGGAGCACAAATACTCTCCCTGCCTCACTGCACCTTCTGCAGATGTCAGCAGAACAGCCAGACATCTTCCTAGACCAGAATTCTCAGACTGTGTGGAACAAGTTAGTGAAATTCCCCGAGGAGGCTGCATCGTTCACACTGTTCTCTGCCATGACCCCCAGAGCGACTCAGCAATTCCACATCCTCTGTTAGATGCACAGACTCCGCTCTCTCTATGTTAAACTGCTGTCAGCACTCTCACAAGGCAATCACAGAGGTGCAAATCGAATCAAACACAGGCAAATGTAAAATAGATGTTGAATTATTTATTAACAATGTTACACAAGGCAAGCCACAGGTGTTCGAGGTGGACTGACTCGTGTCCTAAAAACTATACAAAACATTTACATCCAAGAGAAAAACATTTGCTTCAAAATAACTCCATCAAGGACTTTCACAAATTAATTTAGTAAAACATTTATATATTCACATAATATATATATATAAAAAAAAACATACATTAAAAACATCACCAAGTTTCATGATATCAAACAACTATAAATGAAACAAAACTCTTTCTATTCCAAAAACGCGACGTTTTAGTGCAAAGGCAATTGAAGTATAAAAATACTGTTGTGTTTTTTTTTTCTCTGATATATAAAACATGAAAGGTTAGAGGTGTGTGTCGGCGATAGGGATTCGTCGCAGCTCCACGATCTGGGAGTTGGCCACGCTGCCGCCATCGTGACTCCCGTGCATTGACTCATTGTCGCTGAGGTTAAGGCCAGATCCTGAAATCGGGGACAGAGACACAGAAGACACGTATTAGGATATTTATGATTTATTTGCGATGGATTCAAACACATTAAGTAAATAATAGTCCCGATGCTTAATACATTCATCATCACTTATTGATAACCTATTAAATCAGTTAAAGTATACCAGAGTACACTAATAAAGTAAACCAGAGTTATGATTTAGTGATCAACTGACATGACAAAGTGATTAGTCATCTATCAAGGTTATATACAAAGTCAGCAATATAGGCCAATATCAACAGCTGTCACGGTGTCCAAGTTGTAAAAGGTGAGTTTGTATGCTGACACTCCAGATAGGGATCTGAAGGTAAAGGTATGGAGTATTGTGACAGGACAGAACAGAATGACGCACAGACCACCTGGCCAGGTATCTCAAGGTCCATATTTATGATGTTGATAAGAAAAATGGGTCATAAACACAGGCCATAAGTGATAATCAGTCAGATGCTGCATAGAAGATGATGATGATGATGATGATGATTCAACAGGTGTGTTAAAGAGAAGCTACTTCTGTATATTTTAAACCTCTCGTTTTGGTTCCGGATGGTCAATGTATAATTTGTACAAAAATGATCTATGAATTGACTCACTGTTTTACCTCATTCAGCCACGAAATCCCTAATTAATCAGTGCAAACTTCTGAAGCTGCAGGACTGTTGTAAGTTTCGCTACCATTTTGTATAGAGTGCAATCCACACGCATACACACCACACTGCGGGAACGCGACAGGGACTGGTTTCTGCTCATTATCCCAACGCTCAGAACTATAGGCTGAAATTATACAAATTATCCTGTAGCATCACTTTAATGTTTCTCCCTGGAGTGTAACGGACTGTGAAGACCCTCAGTATTACAACAGCGCTGCTGAACTGACCTGAGGTTCAGATTATGTAATCCTGATTAGGCAGTTATCTAACAGGCCCCTAAGGCTCCGTCAGAGAGAGAGAGAGAGAGGCTTTGTTCAGATTAAATCAGGTTACGGGTCCAGTGTGACAACGTGGGTCAGAGTGGGTCAGAGGCCGCTGATGCAAGCAAGCCGAGTACTGCAACTCTTCTGCAACTTCACACTGCAGAATGTTCTGGCATTGCATTTATTATTCTAAGTAATGAATTGAATGGAAGCATTTGAACTCCATTCATCTGGCAATCAGCATTTGATATTGTGTTTCTCTTTTTCAAGGCATCAGAGCTGCAAATAGAAGTTAGCTCATGGTTCTTTTCATCAGTGAACTTGAGGCTATTTCAGTTTGGGGGACAAGTCAGGTCTGTTGATAGCTAACGGAGAGGTCAATTGAAGAGCAGCAGAGTGGCAACGCTTTCATAACAACTGCCAATTATCATTATATAACACACACGCGCACACACACACACACACACACACACACACACACACACACACACACACACACACACACACCCACACACACACACACAGCTCAGTGTCCAATCCATATTGCATGCAGATGAATTAAGTGGATTGGATGAACCCTTGCCAAGGCTTTTATTTAGTGTAACATTACCTTCCCTGGCCAATCCACTGTCATTAGCACCTCTAACTATCTCAAACTGAGTCCCGCCAGGGGCACTTTTAATTTAGAGTTGCCAGGGCGATGGCCAGTGTTGATTATGGGGCGTAGATGCTGGATGCTAGTGTGTATCCAATAGGCTGTCCCAAAGGCCCAGTTAGCACTGTGCTAGCAGCTTAACCTCTCTAACACAGGTCTAGCCACCACCTGTGGGTGTGTGTGTGTGTGTGTGTGTGTGTGTGTGGGTGTGTGGGTGTGTGTGTGTACGCGTGTGTGTGCGCGCGCGCGCGTGTGTGTGTGCACGCGCGTGTGTGTGTGTGTCTGTGTGTGTGTTTGTGCGTGCGTGTGTGTGGGTGTGTGTGAGATCATACATGAGCCAGAGTTCTTTCCATGATATGAACACTGCTGCAAGGCCTGGCGCAGGTTTAAGGTTAGTAGTCTAACACTCTTGTTTCCATTGGGTGTGCTGCTAATGAACAGGGATATTAATTGGTGAGGGAGTGGGAAGGTTAGTGGGGATAATTGGTGCCCTCTAAAGACCTGAACCATGGTAAACATAATACCCTTGAACAATATTACAGTGTCTGTCTAATCTTAGATTTAATAGGAAGGTTTTAATGTTAGGCTGACCATAACAGGTGAAGCTCACTGCATTTCAAGCTTCGTCTACCATAACACAATTAAAGGTCAAATCAAATCAAATCAAATCAAATCAAAGTTTATTGATCATGTGAACAGAATACCTTGGATGTCACAGAATACACATGTAGTCTTGGTTGGAATATATACAGATAAATAGTATAACTATAATATGGCAGCAAGGATGGAAGTGGGTGTGAGTATGTGTGTGTGCGTGCGTGCGCGCGTGTGCAAGTGCGTGTGTAAGTCATGTGCAGGGGTGATTGCATATTGTATAGTGCAGGTGAGCAGTGTCGGTAGTGCTGGGGGTATCAGTTTAAGAGTCCCTGACATCCCCATTCTCTATGTCTTATAAAAACCGACAGGGCTGAACAAAGAGAGAGCACTACTTGGCCTGTGTTCAGCTGAACATGCCTGGCTGTTGTTATTCAGACAGCGTAGGGCGATTACTGTGTGATCTGAGAATGGGAGTGAGAAGCAGTGATATATCAGCCTGCAGTTAGAGCTCTATCTCATTAAACATTGATGGCTTAGGAAAAATGGTTTCCACAGCTGCCAGACTTAGGCTCCGCGGAGGATGACTGATCAGGGCTAGCAGTAATGGATGGCATGAGCAGGTATATACACCCACACACACACACGCACGCACGCACGCACGCACGCACGCACGCACACACACACACACACACACACACACACTACTGTAATATACACACACATACATGCATAAATTCATGGTATGTACACACACAGACACAGACACAGACACACACACACACACACACACACACACACACACACACACACACACACTAAATCACACAAAGTTATTGAGGTTAGAGGGTCAAATCTGCTGTAAGTGCTGTGAGTCATCCAATCACCAGGACAGAAATGTGAACATTCCAGGGAACATGACCTGGGAGGATACACGTGTGTTTGATACCATTCCTCATTCCAGTGTACGGACACTGACACTCTGACAGCCACACTTATAGAATTATTATTATATATCCATGGTCACACTTACATACATGTACCAAACATGTGTGTGTGTGTGTGTGTGTGTGTGTGTGTGTGTGTGTGTGTGTGTGTGTGTGTGTGTGTGTGTGTGTGTGTGTGTGTGTGTGTGTGTGTAGGTGTGTGCGTGTATGTGTGCCTGCGTGAGAGTCTCACCAGTCTTTAAGGCAAATATAAGGTCATCAAACTCCTGGGACTCCTCGTCGGCCACGAGGTTGGTGTTGATGAAGC
>NC_139661.1:17062752-17065252 GCF_951799395.1 Argentina silus
TGCATAATAAATGCCTAAATCCTCAAGGTCTCTTGATTAAACCCTATTTATGTTCATTAGTGTTTTCTGGCATGCTCTTAATGGATGCCACATAGCAGAAATGTCACTGCCTTCATTTGAACGTTCCTCTCCCCTCAAGTCAATTAATTTGTTTTGTTGCATAAACTTCAGCTCAGAACAGAAAAGTGTTCTTCTTTAATTCCGGAGAAGAGACGGTAACGTATTCAACAAGCAGCCTCACGGCGCTGGCCCGGGTGAGCAACTAGGTCACTTGTATTTGTTTGTGGCTAATCAATGTTCTTGGATGCCGCTCTCTTTGGGAGCTCATTACCTGTCTATTAAACAGGGAGGGAACTGTCTGTTCTGGCTGAATCATTCCTGTCGCACAGACACGGCCCCCAGCGGCCTTGCTGTTACTCTGGGGGGGGGGGGGGGGGGGGGTTTAGCTAAATCCTCTCGGACTGAGGACCTCCAGAGGAATCACAGTGTTTTCCCCTAGTAGGGAGAGTCATAATCAAAGGATTGGGAACCAAAGCCATGTCTTAGAGACGGCTGGTTTAGCATTTCATCTAAACCAGTGGATTCACTCAATGGTATCACAGTACACAGTAGGCTGTACTGTTCTTTGATTGGCCGGAATGGTATTTCTGCATTGATTGAGGCCTCACAGGCAAGCGTGATGAGCGACATCAGCTGTTGACATGACATCATTTCTACATTCATTAGACCCATGGAGGTTGACTTTATAGTTCCTCTGTCACTTGTCACACCAGGACACCACATATCACCACAGACCCTGGTGACACACTTAGCAGACGGATGTCGAAAGTGACGAAAGTGACAAATAGCAGAGACATTCTCACAAGGACCGGTCTGAAAGAGCAACGATGTCGATGTCCACGACCGACCTCCATACCAGGGGAGGCTGGTGGAGGTAGGAATCGGAGGACGGGCTCATGGTAATGCACGGAATGGGATGATGCGTTTGATACCATTCCTGATTCCATCCCATGCATCACAATGAACCCGTCCTCCGATTTCTACCTCCACCAGCCTCCCTTGCTACATGAGACACCGTACACCTTTACCTAAAATCTTTTTCCAATGTTCGCTTATCGGTGTGCTACTGGAAACAACACTCAAGAGTCAACGCTTTATAGTCATACCATCAAAGTTGTTAGGAATCTTCAGAAGTCCCTCAGAAGTCGTGAATCTTGAGGATAGTCTCCCTCATCCTCACAGTAGCAGGTGTATAAGTGAATATTGGAATAAGCTTTTCAGTAAAGCTTTTCATGTTTAGCAGCAGGTGACAACCCTCTAACATCATCATTAATCAGACTGAGTATAGACGAGAGGACCCTTCAGAGAACACTGTGTGGTTGAAAGGGTTCACACATTTTCCACTATCGCTGCCAATGCAACAAACTGGATATCAGCGCTTGTGGCTCAATATAGAAGTGTATTCAGTGTGTGATAAAGTTATCTACAATCTCTTTAATGACCGTAGGGTCCAGTGGAGGCTGGTGGAGGTGGACATCGGAGGAGGGCCAGCCTCCCCTGATGTAGTCGTATCTCTCCTCGGCTTTGATATACAGTACATTCACACACTGTACTGAGAACAGAGAGAGGATTCTGGGAAAACTCTGTGGAGATAGGAGTTAAGCGTCCTTCTATCTCATCAAAGCAGGGCTTCAAAGTCAACTCAGAACACCCTTCATCACACACTCACACACTATCTATCTCTCTCATACACACGCACACACAGACACACACATACACACACATACAAGTGTGTATAAGCACACGCACACACACACACACACACACACACACACACACACACAGAAAACACACTCACTCAAGGACTCAACTAGTGCAGTGGCTTAAGGGATCAATATTGTACAAGTGTGCTAACTGCCAATGCCTTCAGAAAGCTATGGGCCGTGAAATAGAGGGAGGCTATTCTAAACTCACACTGACTAGCAAGCATGGAGATCAGGAGAGTTATGCCGACAGATCTGAAGTCTCAAGTATCTGGGAAGGAACTGGCACTCTAAAGCAAGATTTACAAAACCAAATGGGGAGTGTAGGAGGAGGAGGAGGAGGAGAGGAGGAAGAAGAAGAGGTGGAGGAGAAGAGGAGGAAGAAGAGGAGGAAGAGGAGAAGAGGAGGAAGAGGAGAAGGAGGACTGGGGTCGAGGAAGAGGAGGAGGAGGAGGAGAGGAGGAAGAAGAAGAGGAGGAGGAGGAGAGGAGGAAGAAGAAGAGGAGGAGGAGAAGAGGAGGAAGAAGAGGAGGAGGAGGAGAGGAGGAGGGAGAAGAGGAGGAGAAGGAGAAGAGGAAGAAGAAGAGGAGAAGGACTGGGGTAGGAGGAGGGAGAAGAGGAGGACTGGTGTAAGAGGAGGGAGAAGAGGACTGGGGGAGGGGGAGGAGGAGAATAAGGAAGACTAGGAGGAGAAGGAGGAGGAGACGTGGTAGAGGTAGACTGGGGGAGGACTGGAG
>NC_139661.1:17072752-17075252 GCF_951799395.1 Argentina silus
GAATTGGCCAATACTGTACGTTCTGGAAATACACTACAGTCAATATAAACAAACCCTTGTTCACCAGGGCCAATGGGATTGCCAATGTCGCTGCTTTATTGCTTGGTACAAGAGAATGCTTTTTCATATTGCTAGTGTTATCGTTTCTGTTTTAAAGCAACAATAAGGTAATATTACAGAAGATAAGATTGACTTGACTGCTGCCAACCAAGTCCAATACCAAGGTTGTGACATACTGTAAACAGCACAGTGATAAGAGTTGGGTAATCCACACTAGATAACCATATTGTATTTCTACACAAGAAAATGCAACCAAGGCTGACAGTTTTAAACATCCCCCACACTTGTGCAAAGTCTGACAGTACTCTAATGAAATCCCCATAATAAAAACAACGCTAACTGGAAATTGTGGCCATAATTTCAGTTTACTGTTTCAAGCCCAGATAAAGCATTGGGTAGACTAATCTTTCTTCCATTCAGGATACATACCAGTTACGAGCCTTGGTCTGTAATTTGGGATTAGGAGGGTGGTCTGCTGTCTGCTACTGTTTGGATTAAACCTCCATGTCTGCTACTTTAATAACAGACTGTTTATAGCTAGTGATTATGGCTACACTCATAGAAAAAGGGACTCCATATAAAGTGTTTCTGTGGGAGAACCCGTTGAATAACCCTTTTGGGTTCCGTTTAGAACCTTCTGTGGAAAGGGTTCTACACGAAACCCAAAGGGGTTCTACATGGAACCCAAAAGGGTTATTCAAAGGGTTCTCCCACAGGGACAGCCGAAGAACCCTTTATAGTTCTAGGTGGCATCTTTTTGATTGCACCATGGGTCCTCTCATCTCTGGGATCCGGAGTAAGGATTCGTGTGGAGTGAGGCGGCAGTAGAGATCTGCAGTAGACTATGTTCCAACATTCACACCAGCATGAATATTGAATGAATATAATCAAGATATCCACACTCCCCTAAAATGAGGCCATGTTATTGTTTTGGTCTTGCATGCTGAGTGATGTGTTTACTGGTGTGCTGTGTTGAAACACAGTCTGTGTTTGCATGAGCACAACCAGACTGGGGAGTTCAAGGATACAAGGCAATAAAAGCATCAGCTGTCCAAACAGATACCCATGTGCTTGTCTTGCTCAGGCTGCTAATCAAAGCACGCGAACACATCTCACCCTGATGCTCTCTTCTTTCCTCATTCCTGCCACATCGCAATGTTTAAGTTCAAAGTGCAGTTATGGAACACAATCATAAAACAGTACAATGGCAGCCATTCTAGTCTGTGTTGACAATCAAAGGTGCACGCTGTTGTATCAAAAGAACATGATGTCTAGCAAACACGCCTCGCCCAGTGACATAAAGATAAGAGCCTGTTGATATACAACACATTGCAGTGCCAACATTGCAGTCTGCCAGGTGAGGCTGGTGGAGGTAGAAATCGGAGGACAAGCTCATTGTGATGCATGGAATGGAATGAGGAATCGTACAGTATCAAACCCGTCCTCCCTTTTCTACCTCCACCAGCCTCCCCCTGCAGTCTTCATAGCATCACATCTAAAACTGTGATAGCAGCTAAACGCCTGTGAAACAGATGTCAAGTTGTGGTAAACAACAGCCTCTGACCGAGCCTCAAACTTGCGACCTCTGGCTTGCCAACACACGTGTCCTCAAATACCCGATGGAAACCAGATACGCTATCGGAAAGCCAGCGATTCGACAGCGCGTGTGAGGGTATTGGAGGAATGAGTTTACCATCTCGATTAACTCGGTTACACCTGGTCTGACCTCAAGGTAGCATTCCTAACTGTTACGCTTTGTTAGTCTCACTAAGTTCTGGGTTCTGAGACTACACCTTTGTACAACACATTGCACACCTTGCTGCATGTCTGCAGGCTCTCTGTCTCTTTTCATGCACTCACACACACACACACACACACACACACACACACACACACACACACACACACACACACACACACACACACACACACACACACACGTAAGATACCTTGCCGTATCTCACACAGTTCTGACAGTTTTACGTGTGGGCCGTAAAGGTCTAGGTCTAGTGTGCAGTTGCATATAGCTGCTGACAGACAATCTAAACTCCTTTTCTCTCTTTGCTTCAGGCTGCACCCATACCAGAGGCAGCTCCTGCAGAATCTGAGGTAAACCCTTGACCCCTCATGTCTTCATTCCCTTCATTCCCAACTCACAGAACCATGTGAAATAAGCGCACGACTGCTCATCTCAGCATCTGCGTGTCATGGTGAAGGAGTAGAGGGAATGTTGGCCATCTACCTCCCTGTCTCATAATGATGTCATCAGCAGTCCAACATGCCCTGTCTCTCATTGTCAATAATAATAGGTGGTATCAACACCAAATGTGTCTCTAAACAGACACCTCTATTTGATATTCAGCCTCATCGCCAAGTAAACAAAAGCTAGATGTTGTTCTTTTGGTGACAGATGTTTTTTCGGGGTAAAGGCTGTCAATGA
>NC_139661.1:17090252-17092752 GCF_951799395.1 Argentina silus
GGGGGAGGCCGTGCTCAGGCTGACCTTCAATGAAACAATCCTGTTTGACATGGTAGAACTGTAATTCTGTTAATGAAATCTAAACGACGGTCAAAAAGGAGGGCCTACAGAATCCCAAAGCCTACGGAATCCCAAAGCCTTGAATCTGATCCGTGCACTTATTATTTCAAGGAACGCCCTCAAATTAAATGCGGGAGGTTTAGCAGGAGGATATAGGCCCAAAGAGGTATAAATATCCCTCTAGAAGCTTCCACAATACCTCTTTGAGTTGCTGCAAAGCTGTCGAGTGTTACCATTCATCGCCACGGCTCATTGTCAAACAGCACGCCTACACAACGATACTGAATGGTCGTCATTGTGTAGACCAGAGAAAAAACAGGCAAACACACACCTGGCCTCCCCATGCAGGACTACCGGTCCAGCCTTTACCATGAGGAAGCTGCTTGCTGAAGACCTGTCACATAGAGTACACCAGTCTCTCATTCCCCTCTTCGTCCCAGTGTTTAAGCCTACCCTACTGCAAGGTCACCTAACTGTGTATGACAATGACATGGAGTCACTGTGTTTAACCAGGTCTGGGAAATCCGTAATGAGATTTTCACTCTCGATGCATGTATTAGAGCCTAGTGTCAATGAGGTGCAAATGACACTTAAAATACATAACAACAAATACAAAAGTTGACTGGCTGTTGACTGTTTGATCAGTACCTGTATGAGCATCCAGCTGAACTGGCTGAGGTGGAAGTAGTGGGAGAAGAGGCCCAGGGCGGCACAGCTGTCCTCGGAGAAGACGCGCCCCCGGAAGGCCGACACCAGGAAGCAGATCTACAACACAGGGAGAGAGGAGTGGTTAGAGACCTGCTGTTCACATGCGCAGCGCATTATAATGCACAGGCATACTGTAGAGACACACACACACACACACACACACACAACTAATTTACCACATGAATTAGATAACAACAACCTCCATCCCTCTCACTGTTCCCGACTAACACAGTAGTACACAATAGCATATTTACTACAAAATAAATACTTGACATTGGCACACTCACAGGTACAGTGCAGGGAGAACAGTGTGTGCCCAGTGACCCCCCACAGCACCCCCCCACCATTCCCCCACCCCCCATGCAGTTTCAGCACAGCAGGCTGGTAGGACATGATTTATGGCTTAGTTATGGTACATGCATTTTTAAAGGGATGACAGGATCTGAAGCACTCCACCCTGAGATTCTGCAGACCTGTTGCATTACAATGCACCAAGGCAGGAGACACAACATAAATAAACAACAACAACAACAACAACAACAACAACAACTGCCAAATGCTTCCTGGGTACCCCGCCAGAACTCTCTGTGTGTGTGTGTGTGTGTGTGTGTGTGTGTGTGTGTGTGTGTGTGTGTGTGTGTGTCTGTGTATGTGTGTGTCTGTGTGTGTGCATGGTGCATGCGTGTGTGCATATGTGTTTATATGTGTGTGGGAGGAACACAATTAGTTTTTGTGGTTGTGTGTGTGTGTTTCTGTGTGTGTGAGGTGGGGGGGTGCAGAAAAGCCATGACGACAGCTGAAAATACCGCTGTCCCCCCAGTTGAGCACTTAATTAACCCAGGGGACAGAGCCTGGTGCCAGAGAGGGGGGAATCTGTTACACAACACTGGCAACCCAGGTGGACTGGTGCCAGCTCCAGAGGCCAAGCCGAGGGGGAGAGAGGGAGGGAGAGGAGGGGAAAGAGAGGGGTGGAGGGAGGGAGGAGAGAGAGGGGTGGAGGGAAGGAGGAGAGAGAGGGGTGGAGGGAGGAGAGAGAGGGAGGGAGGGAGGAGAGAGAGGGGTGGAAGGAGGGAGGAGAGAGAGGGGTGGAAGGAGGGAGGAGGGAGAGGGGTGGAGGGACATAGGGAGGGATGGGTGGAGGCAGGAGAGAGAGAAAGAGGGAGGAGAGAGAGGGGTGGAGGGAGGGAGAGGGATGGGTGGAGGTAGGCGATAGAGGGGTGGGGAGAGAAGAGAGAAGGGTGGAGGGAGGAGAGAGAGGGAGGGAGGGAGGAGAGAGAGGGGTAGAGGGAGGTAGGGAGAGGGGAGAGAGTGGGGTTGAGGGAGGTAGGAGAGAGGGGTGGAGGGGAGAGAGAGAAGGAGGGAGAAGAGAGAGGGGTGGAGGTAGGACTTAGGGGAAAACAGGCAAACAAAGACCTGGCCTGGAGGAACAGAGGGATGAGGAAGGATAGAACACAGTGTCCTCTGAAATTGCTTTTTCTAAGAATAAGCCAATCATCTTGATCAGTAGAGAATAAGCCTATCATCTTGATCCTTGGGTGTCCAACTCGTCACGAAGGTCTCACCCTGAACAGAGAGGTCGCTCAAACCTCTTCCCCTTTTCTCTGCCAGACCGCTGTTCCCTCTCTCATCATCTTTCATTTAGTTGCTTTCTTCAGTATGAGTTTCTGTCAAGCCTTCTCTCTGTTTGTGTGATATGATATATAATGGAATGACCCTGGAGCTCTCCTTGCAG
>NC_139661.1:17097752-17112752 GCF_951799395.1 Argentina silus
ATTTTCTATGGGGTGAATGTTTAAGTGCGGTCCGTCTATCGAACTGCAGCCAGAGGAGGACAGACCCTATTATTAGGCCTAGGGACAGAAGGCACAAGACCAGGAGTTGAACTAGGACAGAACAGGCATTAAGTGCATCTGTATACTCTGAAGGTAGCTAACTGACAGGCAGACAGACATGCAGGCAGACAGGTAGATGACTGAGTGTGTCCTCCAGAGAGGTCACGATCTTCAGGCTAAAAGCTTAGGAGAGGGGTGGGGGGCTGGGAGTTTAGGAGAGGGCAGGACACCGTATCCTGCAGGCATCCCTATGTCTCTACACCCGACCAGCCCCAACCTGCCCCTTCCTCTCCCCCTCTCTCCCCTCGCTCCCGACAGTTAAAACCCTGGGACGGGCGGGGGTGGGGTCAGGTACATGGAGGTGACAGGTACGGATGTCACCATTGTCACTGGTGCTCTTCCGCCTTTGTGCAACTCTATCAGGTGGAGTCGCCTTGTCTAGACCCTCTGGCACTGTGCTCATTTAAACCTGAGTCTGGGAGGTACAGGACAGTGTGGGTGTGTGTGTGTGTGTGTGTGTGTGTGTGTGTGTGTGTGTGTGTGTGTGTGTGTGTGCGTGCGTGCGTAAATACCAGTGGAGGTACCCGCCCCGCTGCACAAACAACTTAAAGCCGCCCTCTAATTTATGATCTCAGGGTACAGAGATGACATCTCCAGACACTGTCTCACTCACACACGACCGATTCACCCCACAGATACCTGGCACAGTTGAGGTGGCTGGGGAATAGAGGCTTCCTCTGCCTGAAAAAATGCATGCATGTGTGTTTGTCATCAAGCACCAGGGCACCAAGCATCAAGGCCACAGCGGCTGCCATTGGCCCACCGTTCAGCTGAGGGACCAATGGGAAGGCTCCCCTTTGTTCTGTGGAGATAGCACATGGTTGTTTTTGTTGTGTTTTTGTCTCTCGTCTGAAAGGATGGTTTGTGATGTCTGGGTCGGCTGTCTCAGTGCCAGCCCAGTGTTGTTATGCAGCCTCTGGGATAAATAAAACCGAGGTAATACCAGGAAACGACGTTTAAGAAAGCTGGAACATTCCTGTAAGACAAGATTAACTTATCTGAGGTATGACAAATGCGGTTTGGCTGAACCACAACCCTTTTGTTTCCACCCTCAGCTGAAAGGTTTGTGGTCTTCTGGAGGGACAACAACATATTAATGTCTAAATGGATTCTATTAACAACTGATTAAATATGAAAACAAGGCCGGGCGGCATGTAATGTTCAACACAAACAACCCCGGTACAGATATGTGATGTGTTCTTAAAGAATCTCACCATCGAAACAAATGCGACGAACCTCCCCACAAATGCGACGTTCAAGACAGAAATGTACTGTGACAGCTCACAACAGAATAGAACAGAAGACAACCTGCATTGAGGAAAAAACGGTAAACAACACACCGCTACGTTACACCAGCGTCCTACAGCGTCTTGATGCCGGTTGGGGCTCCATCTCCTCCCCCTAGTGTTAATGTAGCCCAGATCAGATCGATAGGGCTGTGCTGCTGATGCTAGCCAGCTAGCGTGCCACAGGGCTAATAAATAGGTCCTGCCAGAAAAATGACATCAGTGGGAGTGGAGAGGAGTCCTGTCTGCCAGACGTTCCTCAGCGCAAACCTCCCCGTCCAAAACACTTATCTAGCCCCCCCCCCCCCCCCCCTCCTCCTCTGCTCCCTCTCTCCCCTCCTCCCTCCTCCCCATCCTCCCCTTTGCACCCCCCCAACCCCCCCCCCCCCCGCCCACCCTCTTCTAACAGCTACCGGTCTGAACTAGCTCTTTCCAGCCCCGGCAGCATCGTGGGTGTTTCCTCAGCTGCTTTTGTTCAGGGAGAGAGCGAGACGGAGCGGTGAGCACCAGCTTAAGTCGTCCCCCCCCCCCCGCCCCCCCCGCCTGCATCCACACCACCCCCGTCCCCCATCCCATGAGCCCCCAGCTTCCTTCCTTCCATCCACCCACCCCTCACAAATAGGCTTTCCATCCCCCAGCACCCTGCTGCCACAGACAGGGAGGCTGGTCCAGGGCCAGGGTACCAGGCTCCAGCCGGAGACCCAGGATGTCTGACAGTGGAATGGGGGGAATTTGAAAAAAAAAGCAAAATAATATAATCTGTGTTCTGAAAAGTAGGGCCCCATGACCACCCGGGGCAGGTCTAGATTCTACAGACAACATTAGAGTTCAATGTTAGAATTCCTGGCATTGCTCCTTGTGAGAGGCCCGGTGTGATTGGCTGCTCGAAAGTGTGTCAACGAGTGTGTACGTAAGTGTCTGTGAGAGTGCGTGTGTGTACAGTATGCATGCAGCCTATGCGTGATTCTGAGTCTCCTCACGTATGCTTGAATTGGTGATTTACACAGTGTAGCGCACGCAGGGGCGTGTGTGTGTGTGTGTGTGTTTGTGCGTGTGATTTATGCTGTGTGACTTACGCGGTGTAGTGTGTGTGTATGTGCACGTGTGTATGTGCGCACGTGTGTGCGTGTGTGTGTGTGTGTGTGTGTGTGTGTGTGTGTGTGTGCGTGTGTGTGCGTGTGTGTGTGTGTGTGTGTGTGTGTGTGTGTGTGTGTGCGTGTGTGTGTGTGTGTGCGTGTGTTTTACATGGCTTAACATTGGACTGCCATGAGAAGGGGGTCACACAGGGATGGCTTCAGCTGGGCTCGCTGGTGGGTTAGTGGGGCAGTGTGGGAAGGAGGAGGTGGTGTCTACGTGATTTATGATTGGCTGAGGAAACCTTCGCACGGGAGGCTGTGCTGCAGGATGGTGACTGGGAGAAAAACAGACTCCAGGATGTGAGGCAATGGGACAATCACACTGCTGCTCACATACTGTAAATCAACCTAATGCCTTAGGATGGGACCAAGGACACAATTTAAAGTTAAAGTCGATGGTGAAAGATGAAGACGGTTCAGATGAATTGGATTTAAAAGCAGAATTAGTGGTGGAATCCAGTTTCGTCATCACCTCCACCTGCTCGGTCTTCACACCTGCGGTTCATCACCTCATCAACCTGCAGTTTCCCGTCCGCTCGTCGCCAGATCGCTTGTTGTTCTCCCACGTCAGTCTCGCTCTCCGCTGCTTCGGTAGCCATTGTCTCTCAGAAGGTTCCTGTGTCTAGTCTTTGTCTAACTACGCTCTCTCTGTGCTTTAGTGCCACTGCCCTATTTCTGCCTGCCTGCCAGCCTGCCCACCTGCCTACCCTGCCTGTCTGCCTGTCTTGCCTGCCCTGCCTACCTGCCTTGTCTGCCCTGCCTGTCTGCCTGCCCACCTGCCTACCCTGCCTTGTCTGCCCTGCCTGCCTGCCCTGCCTACCTGCCTTGTCTGCCCTGCCTGCCTGCACTACCTACCCTGCCACCCAACCATGACCTGCTTATCATGTTACCCTGCCTTCCCATTCCCCCCTGTTCCTTCATTAAAACCCGGTTCTTTTATATACGTGTCCTGTCTCTGTGTCCTGCGCTTGGGTTCTTTGGCTCTGACCGTGACAACTCCATATTGGAATGCAGTGCCTCTCCAATAGAATCGATAAAACAGAACTCAAAACAAAGTTTTGTGGTTTCCTTGGAGTCACACAGACAAAAAAACCCACCAATCTAGTTAGTGATCATCAACAGAAACCCCTTCTGATGTCATCAATGGACATACACACAATGGCCATTCTGTGCTACTCAGGGTGTGCCAGGGGGGCGGCCATCTTGTTGTTGTTTTTATTACCGCGTACTGTTTCCCAAAGGTCAGTGACGTATCAGTAAAGTTCAGACATGTTTTCAGTTAACACTCTTCGCTAGTCTTTCTGAAAGCCTCGGCTGTTATCAAACAAACACCTGCCCCCCTCTGCCCTGTTTCACACCCAAACAACCACCAGACTACTCCGCCCGACGTGACATCATCACACGCACCGCAACCGCCTTAGTAGGGCAGCACTGCATAGGCAGAAACACTCAGAGCTTGCACACACACACACACACACACACACACACACACACACACACACACACAGGAAGGCTAGTGTAAAGATGCGGGTGTTAGAATGACATTCCTAGGCTTCTAGTGTGAGGGCTGTTACTGTATAGTGGTCCCACAGCAGGCAGAAGGGTGTGAGGAGGCTGAAGAGGTGAGCGCCCCCTGTGGGACATCCGTCTCCATTCAGCTAGCCAGAGCTGTGGGAGAGGACCTAATTGTGTGTAGGCGTGCAACGAGCTAGTGCACATTTCCTTTCCTCCCTAAACACACACACACACACACACACACACACACACACACACACACACACACACACACACACACACACACACTGTAGCGATCAGCAGAACAGCAGCGCTCTACCCACAACACCACCCACATGGGCTGTATTTAGCTCTCTAACGCTAGGCCTTTTCTCTTCAGCCATTCAAACTACATATGAAAACTAGAAGTTCCCAAAGTAACCCAGGTTCTCTGAAGGAGATGAGGGAGAGCCCTCACTATGGGACACAGACTCGTGTGTACCTTTCCTCAGACGAAGGCACATATCTCTGAAACAGAGACCCCCCTTAAGCAGAGCCTACGATGCCCCCAATCCCAGACAATTTGAATTTGCCTCAACGATAGCCCCCACAATCCAATCCAGACGTGATTGCATAGGGGTCTTCAGAGAAAAGTACACACGAGTGCGTGTCCCAGAGTGAGGGGAGTCGACTGAAAGAAAACATACCACATCTGTAGCCATACAGTACAAAGCTGCTCTTTGTCCAAACAATACTGTATTCAATATGCTTCTTTCTAAAGTCCCTGTTTTTTTCACCATCTGCTAGGCTATATGCGGATCCCGTGGCCACAGCCAGACAGAGATCCCATTGGGCTGTTTGACACATGGCTTTAGCCCACTGAGAACGGGAGGGTACAGGAGCAATAAAACCATCACTTCCAGCTGTTCGGGGTCAGCGCTAAACACACAGCCTCAATGGGACAGCTCCGACTGACACACATAGGTCTGTGCGTATATATGCTCTTCTGGGAAAGGGATTTTTAAGAGCAGGATTATGTGAAAACCGCATCGGCCTGGTCGATGTAAGAACATACCGTAACATGTGCATTCACACGGCTATGTCTCCCCAGCGCTACGTTTATTCCTCCATTCCTTCAAACCCTTCTTTCCATTCTATGTAAAAGAAGGGGGAGAGTTGTGAAGAGTTTGATACAGCTAACGGACTGGACTCGGTTGCCATGGTGTCCAGGGTCATCACACATCAAGGCCGGGGGGGACTATTATCACACGTTGGAAAAAAACCCACCATGATTCTGCCAATCACAACAGCGAGAGAGAGAGAGAGCGAGAGAGAGAGAGAGAGAGAGAGAGAGAGAGAGAGAGAGAGAGAGAGAGAGACAGAGAGACAGAGAGAGCGAATGAAAGAAATGTCAAGTAATTTCAGATATGTACATACCTTCAGGTCCTTATTGTGTATAGTATGCTGTCAAGTCTAACCTCCCCAGCCAACCATAGAGTACATGTGGGTACATATTACCTTTTGAATGCACAAATGGCATACCATACATACAGTATTTCATGTGTCCTTGGCCCTGCATTACTCAGACCTGTTAACCTCTTCTGCTGAATGCCCCATTTGATTCCGGTGAAAAACTAGACCCAAACTAAACTGATTAGAAATATAATGATCTGAAGGTGGTGTTGATAGGTAACACCTTGAAGCTTTGTGTGGATATGCTCAGATCATAGTTCCGAATAACATACTACACGTGACAAGGAGATAAAGTCATCAACAATCAAATTAATAATCAAATTAAAGCAGTCCGGCTTAAGAGGTTAGCGGAGTTCAGTTCCTTTCAGCTCCGGGTCAAAGGTCAAAGCTTCCCGATCCATTAACTAACCAGCTGTATGTTCTCCTGACCCCCTTGAAGGCCCCACAGTACACGGGCCTCATCTGATTTTGGTTTTTCACAGTTACATCATAGCCCAGCGGTGGATCAGTTGCGTCATCACTGCCGGCTCGGCTCCGTACTGTGTGGCGAACGAGCTCAGGCCCGCCCGCCCGCCTCACCCCCCCAGTAATCAGGGGGATCACAGAACTGTGCAACATTAATTAAAGGACATCAGCACAGCTTGACTTGACATCATTGGGATCATGACGTCAGTCACATCCAGTCCAAATGGGCACAGAGCCCTTGGTGTCTGGTTGGCTGTACAGTGAGCCATCGATCGGAGGAGGGATCCTCCTGTGCAGATACTGTTGCCCTAGCTCTCTGCTTCCTCCATCAATGGGCGGCCTGGTCAATATACAACAAGACGGATCGGGTTAAACACTGGAGACTCTGTCCTGTCCACACAGCCCTTGTCCTTACTCAGCCCTTTAGACATTTACACACTCAGCTACTACACAGCTCCCAGAAAATATATTTAATTTGATTTTAGATCTTTAAAATGGAATAGTCATCAATCACAATGAGAGAGAGGACTTTAATACTGCTGTTGTAAAGCTGTAGTGATGCTTGCTGTTGCTGTTTCTGCAAGTTTTGAGCATCAGTGTTGAGACTGGCTGAGTTTAGCCAAGGACAGCTGTTCTCAGCTTAAGAGTCTAGCAGAACAGTGGGAAATTATTTCTAAGAAATAAGGGTGGAAGGCTTAAACTGTTTCTCTTTGGAACAGAGCCTGGTCATTTATTATTGTGCTCTAAAAATATGTGCAGTCATTAAGTAACACTCGGGCTCTTGGGAACTATTGATCGCCGGCTCATTCAGTTGGGCTGCTTTATTTTGTTCTCTGACGGTGGAGGTAGAGTGACCCCTAAAGGTTGGAGAGGGTAAGAGCTGAAGGCAAGGGAAGTGGCACAGTCAGTGTGTGTGTGTGTGTGTGTGTGTGTGTGTGTGTGTGTGTGTGTGTGTGTGTGTGTGTGTGTGTGTGTGTGCGTGTGTGTGTGCGTCTGTGTGTGTGTGTGTGTGTGTGTGTGTGTGTGTGTGTGTGTGTGTGTGTGTGTGTATGTGTGTGTGTGTGTGCGCGTGTGTGCGTATGTGCATGCTTGCATGTGTTACTTACAGACACATCTCTGCTCTTCAGTGTGTTGTCATAGTAACTATAGTCTTCGACTCAGATTTAATCTACAGCTGAAATACTTTCACACGTGAACCCAACAATGACTAGGCAGTTTGATTCCTATTGGCTACTAAACTGGGAACAAAGGATCTGAATATAGACAGGTTTCTGTTTAATTAGACACATTTCCTTCCTGAATGCACTTGGCACATCCTCATCCTGGCCGTTTTCGAGGAAGCCAGGAACTTTCTCACTGGCTACCAGCACGCCATTGCCCTTCCTTTTCCCACTGACTCCTTTTCTCTCTGGGCCCCGACAGAACAGCCCAGCTGATTCTAGCCCTGAGGAGTCCGATTCTCTCGATTCCTCCGCCACAGTTGGTCTCTTTTAACTTATAATACTGATATTCCAGCACTGTTGTGATTCACAAAGGAAACTCCTGTACATACAGTAGCATGAACAGAACCAGAACAGTATCCAAGTCAACAATGTTGAAGTGAAACAGAGCCTCCTCACCAGTGACTGACCAAGAGGCCCTTCATCACGAATGACATGAATTAATGACATTGTTTACTACCCTGTTTACTAACCCATTTCATCAAATGTGATAAAAAAAAAAAGCCGGCATCAACACATTTAATAGGCTGACATGGCATGACATATTTTAGCCTGACAAGCCATATAGTCTATTGGTCTATTCATGGAATCCTGCAAAACACCACTGACCTCGATATTCCGGATATACAAACAAACCTCCAAATCAACCCAGCCAGAGCCATCGTCAGGGCGACCGTGAGGTTGCCCTGCCTCACCTTCCAAAGTTCACCCTCAACGTATTTAGGATGGTTCGCGCAACCTGGCCTCCAAAAATAGAGCGGAGAGGATTGGGCAGGCGAGCGGGCACCCTGTCTGAGAGTCCAGGGGTCCTCGTCGCTGTTGGTTCATCAGGCAGAGTGGTGACAGGCTGCGCTGATAAGGCCATGGGGACACAGGGGAACTGAACTCCAGTGAGTTAGGTTAATACACAGCAATGCTCAAAGACTCGATACCTAAAAGGAGAGGTTTTAGAGGTATTAGCAATAAAGTAATGCTTGACCCCTTGGCCAAAAGCTTTTTTTAAGATGGACACCAGCACAGTATGAAACAACGTCTGATTACAAAACACTATTGCAACACAAATGTGTGTATATCGTTATGAAACACGCCGAAACCTCATTCACATCAACAGTCCTATATAGACGCCTTTTCTAGGCTACCGTGAACTTGATAGCAGATAGGACTACAGGAGAAAGGGCCGAGTTGATGATTAATACAGTCCATGCTTCAAAGTAATGCTTTACACGCGTTACAAACTATCTCCATTCATTCACAGAGGAATGGACTATGGCTATCTGAGCGACCCTAATTGGTTTATATAGCGTGTGACATCTCCAACACTGGACCCTTTGTCTTCAGTGGATCTTCTCTATGGGACTCTATGGATCTTTCTGTTTGGGTCAGTGTGGGAACCATGTAACCTGTCATTCAGTGGTTATGACCCCCCCCCCCCCCCCAGCTAGTGTGTCCCCCAGTAGCAGTGCTAACCTCCCCCATGTAACAGTGTGTGGTTCAATGCCCACCCCCACCCCGACCCCGCCAGGCCAGTGAAGCCCCCCAGCAGCAGACAGTGCTGACCCATGGTGGTCCATGTGCCTAAAGAGCAGAGAGCAGGGCAGCAGTGAGAGTCTGGTGTGGGAGAGTGGCAGGCCCGGACTCCTGCCTGTGTTTGCAGAGCTTTTTCTGGAAAGAAGGGGAAAGTTCAAGGCTCTCGGTGGTCCGTGGTCTGTTTTCTGGGTCACTGTTGTTGGGTAAACCCCGAAAAATTAGTGTGTGACCAGGCCGGCAGGTCCACAGGGGCCATAGTCTAAACACACTCCTTATATGACTAATCAAACCCAGCAGTGTTTGTTCTCAAACACACGTTTCCAGGAACAACAACAACACACGCACGCACGCACGCACGCACGCACGCACGCACGCACGCACGCACGCACGCACCACACCAGGCCTGACCCTTATGCAACTATCATAGGATAGATCATCCACATTGGATTGGTAAGAATAATAACATACAGTCTGTACTTAAGTGTTGTTTGATAATTCCATGTATCATCCTCTGGGCTCTATTACACTCTGCTCTCTGTATAATATCTGTACAATCAATCACTGAATCAGTCAGTCAATCAGTCAATCAATCAGTCAATCAATCATATGATGAGACAGATCAAAGTAAGTGAATGGCTTCAAACGTAAACGTATCTTGTAAACGGACTGTATACATCCAGTATGTTGTGCCCTACATGGTTTGCCATGCAACATTAAAGCAGTTGCCATATTAATAGTTACAGGTGAATGCAGTATGTCATGTCCAGTGTGTTTGAGCGTGTATTGAACTGGCCTGCCCTGAGCTGACCTGAGAGGCCTGGGTTAGGGTTAGGGTTAGGGTTAGGGTTAGGGTTAGGGGAGAGGCCTGGGTTAGGTTTAGGGTTAGGGGAGAGGCCTGCATTCCCTGCCTGACATAATCTGACCTCTGACATTCATGTCATACCATTCCTCATTCCATCCCATGATTTACAATGAGCCCGTCCTCCGGTTTCTGCCTCCGCCATCCTTCACTGATGTCTGTGTGTCATGATAAGTGTTTTGCAAGCATTTTGCAAGTATAAGTAAATATTTAATGACAAGACTTCATCCTGCTTGGATATTAATATCCAAGCCAGATTCTGGGAGCGTTCCTCTGTGCTGAACAGTCCATCAGTCAGGGAAAGGGCATAGTGCTAGGGAGGGTGGTTTCTGTTGGGGGGGGGGGGGGGGGTGGCATGAATGACTCACAGGATATGGCTTTTCACTTCCCCTTTTTAATGTGGGCACTGTGGAAGCTGAGAGAGAGAGAGAGAGAGGGAGAGAGAGAGAGAGAGAGAGAGAGAGAGAGAGAGAGAGAGAGAGAGAGAGAGAGAGAGAGAGAGAGAGAGAGAGAGAGAGAGAGAGAGAGAGAGAGAGAGAGAGAGAGAGAGAGAGACCCAGACCCATAACTCTGAGGTTGTGACGGCACTGGAGGCCCAGCTAAGCACAGCAGCACCAGAATGATGGAGGGAGCACAGAACAGAAATAGAGCCATCAGTCCTCCCTTTCAAAGAAAGAGAGAGAGAGAGAGAGAGAAAGAAAGAGAGAGAGAGTATGTGAGAGAGAGGGAGAGGGAGAGACAGGGAGAGAGAGAGTAGGGTGGATTTAGGAGGCTGGATGGTGATAATTGAATAATGAGTTATGATTCATAACTTAGTTATGATTAATGGCAGCACATCTGAAATAGCCAGAGTTATGATGATATGCTGTTATATATTATGTGAAACGGTCGGGCAGAAGCTAAGTGAATAAGTCCCTGCAGAGGAACATGGAAGGAAGGAAGGAATACAAAGAAAGAAAGAAGGAGAGATGGAATAAAGAAGAGGTACTGCTAATCAGGGTAGAGAACGAGATGATGACTGTGAGGGAGAGAGAGGTGGATGAGATGAAGAGAGGGAGGAGAGTAACCAGGCAGTGGGGCGTAATATGACCTCCCTCCAGGGGCCCCCCCTCACCTCTTGTCTGTCCTCCCTCCCTCCCTCCCTTACCTCACCTCTCCTCTATCCTACCGTCCCAGGCCACAGTAACTCCATACCATTACATCACTGCGCTGTCATTAGATAGGGCCTGACAGCAGGGGAGGCTGGTGGAGGTAGAAATCGGAGGACGGGCTCATTGTAATGGAATGGAATGAAGAAACACACGTGTTTGATACCATTCCACATTCCATACCGCGCGTTGCGGTGAGCCCGTCCTTCTACTGAGAACCAGATAAACATCTTATAGAAATGAGTTTCAGTTGCTACCAGACAGAGAGCTACTGAAACCAGGGGACTCCTGGTGATCTAACGAGGGACTTTTTGTCATTTCAATGCAATGCTGAAATGAAGCAAAAAGAAAACTGACATGGAGGGAAATCACAGTCTGGCTGGTGTTGTCAGGGAAGTTCCCCTGTTGACGCACGGTTGGTGGTTAGAAAAATTGACTCAAAATACGTGGAAGAGGGAGCGGGAGACAGGGGACGGGGGATGGGGACGGGGGGGGGGGGGCTAGCTTGACTGCCAATTTGTCTCGCTCTCTCCCCTGACTTTCTCATACACTCTGACTCCCTCTGATAATAACAAAGGCCTTGTGAGGAGAACATCTCTGACGTCAAACGACTGCTTATTGATTTAATAATGACCGACCCATCAACCGACCCAGTCTCATCGCTGACTGGTAATCAGCTAACGCGCACACACACACACACACACACACACACACACACACACACACACACACACACACACACACACTTAACGAGAAGCAGACCCCTGTGTGTCACAAAGAACAATGTTGCTCTTATTACGCTTCTAACAAAGTAAGTAGAGAGGGTCAGGGGCCGTAGTTGCGCAACTACCCTGTCTTCCCCCCAACATGCAATGTGACGATATATCAAATCTCTCCTTGACCACCCCCCTTCCTCTCCTCTCCTCTCCTTTCATCTCCTCTCCTCCCCCCTCTTCCTCCCCTTCCTCTCCTCTCCTCCCACCTCCCTCTCCTCTTCCTCCCCTCATCCTCCCCCTCCCCCCTCCCCCCTCCCCTCACCCCTTCTCCTCCCCTCCTCACTTCCCGTCTCTCAGAAGAATAAAGTAAGGTTAGCTGTCGGATTATAGCCCCGGAGGTTCCTAAAGCAGAGTTCCTGTGGGGAACAGAGACCAGGCGCGCGCACGCTGCTGGACCGCGGCCCAGAACGGCAGGATATCCTCTATTACCAGAACCACGGCCACCTAAACACCTCCTAACGACTGGTGTAAACAACAGGGTATAAACAGGGGAGAGTGTGTGTGGGGACGAGACGCTAGGATACGATTGTGACACGACAATGGGATGAAAAACAAATAATGTACACAATCGTTAAAGGATGGAGGGGAATGTTGCTCCTTTCCCACCTACTCTATATCTCTCTCTCGCGCACGCGCACACACACGCACGCATGCACACACACACACACACACACACACACACACACACACACTCGCACGCGCATACACACACACACACACACACACACACACACACACACACACACACACACACACACACACACACACACACACACACACACACAGTGTAGTGGCAGGGCCTCATGTGTATGCCAGACAATGAACCTGCTTACACGGCCCCATACACACACCACAGGGCCCCTCCACTCAGACTGTGCAATAACCAGGTTCACAACCTGTCAGCAAGTGACTGGTGAAACAGACCTGGCCCATACATTAGAAAGAGACCTGGCCCATACACTAGAAAGAGACCTGGCCCATATACTAGAAACAGACCTGGCCCATATACTAGAAACAGACCTGGCCCATATACTAGAAACAGACCTGGCCCATACATTAGAAAGAGACCTGGCCCATACACTAGAAACAGACCTGGCCCATATACTAGAAACAGACCACACATATGTACAGTATGTTTGATACCAATCCTCATTTGATTCCATACAATACAATGAGGCCGTCCTCTGATTTCTACCTCCACCAGCCTCCCCTGGCCTACACATGCAGGTAATATACAGTTCTGTACCACATATCTCTGCTGAGCTAAACCCCCATTTGACCCTAGTGATAACATCTGCTTAATAAAAGGCGCATGGATCACTCCCAGCGGTCAATAAGGTTTCCACGGTGATTATCTCATTACGTAATTATGTGCTTCTACTACAACCAAGGAGAAGAATTCCAGTCAAAGACTCTGGAATGAAATACAATATAAATCCCATTAGGGTTGGAACGATAAGAATTTGAATTTCCGCAAGGGAGAGAGAGAGGTTGTGAGTGTCACATGTTCTGAGTAGCATGGGGCCTATGCTATGCTACCATGCTACGCTAGCATGCTACTGTACCCGACAGTATAGTCATCCGACAGACAGGATAGATGAGAGGCCCCAAGCCGTCAATTCGCAACAGAGGAGAGTTGCATAAGAGAAGATACACATCTACGACCCTGCACTGCTCTGGAGTTCAACTGTTAAGACCAACATGTTTACACAAGCCATGCTGGGAAAGTAGTGATTTCTCCATCTGAGGTTGTTCCCTCAAGGAGTAACAGAGTAAAAACAGTGATTTAAATCACGAGAGAAGCACATGAATATGAATGTGATGGGAAACTGCCAAAGGTGGTGAGAGGCCAGCAGGACAGAAGAGAAGAGAGAGAGAGAGAGAGAGAGAGAGAGAGAGAGAGAGAGAGAGAGAGAGAGAGAGAGAGAGAGAGAGCCTTGTAAGTGTGATATGTTTTGAACATGTCTGTGAGGACGATTGTGGGGATGTGGTGGGTGGATGTGTATAAGTGTAGCTTGTGTGTTTGTGTGTGTGTGTGTGTGTGGGAGTGTGGGAGTGTGTGTGTGTGTGAGCATCAGTGTGTGTGCGTGCCTACGTGCATACATGCATGTCGCTCATCTACTAGACACACATACACACACACACACACACACACACACACACTTGCCCTTACTCCTGAGAGTCATTTATGGCGTCCCCTCTCTGATTGCCCAGGGTAAATGTGCGTTATTGCCGCCTGTATGAAGAGCCCTAACGATATGGGCACACACACGGCCAGGTGAGCCGCAGCGCCCGGTAAATTTCCACTCCGCACAATCTTCAGTTGTCTTGCTCAGGGGGAGGGCTAGGGCCTGTCACCACGCGGCGTCGCCTGTCACCCCCCCCCTCGCCGATGCGTGCTCAGTCACAGAAACAGGCCCGTCTCTCCCTGGAGGTGGCAGAGGGGACACATCACTCTCCACCCTCACAGGGGGGTCTGACGTCCACAGCACTGGCGCTGTCTTGTCTCTGTCGGCCTGTGAACGGACTTCACACCCCTGCAGACCACTTGGCGCACCCCTGATTGAACCCCTGCCTGAGAGGACCTGTCTGGATGTGACAGAGGTGGCTTGGTGAACCACACTCAGGGAATGAATCATGTCTATGACCAGAAAGACTTGTGTTGGCACCCAGAGCTGCATAGGCTTCAGCTCAGAAGGCTAAAGTGACTGGAAAACAACATGTTACTCAGGACATTACTTTCTAGAACTAATGCATAGGCTTAGGGTTAGGGGTTAGCTCTGAAGTCTAAGAGTCAACAACAACAACAACAACAACAACAACAACAACAACAACAACAACAACAACAACCCCAAAGTACTCAATATGCATCCTGTGCTATGGGACACAGACTGTGACGAGGCAGTGTTGATACTTCCATAGTGAATATTCACCGAATCCAATCACACACCCAGACTGCTGTACTGTAGGTCAGTTAGCTATGGGAATTAGCGCTGTAGCCTACTGTAAGTATACATTCTCTTTTCACAATGCAAGCGTTTTTCTTGGCATCAGAGAAAACTGTTCTGGCTTATCTCTACACAATTTCTAGGGCTCCGCTCTTGAAGATGTAGAAATGTGTGTTGTGTGGCGCAGACAGGACTGATAGAGGGGGGCGAGGGAGAGGAGGAACATGATGAAAGGAACAGGGGAGGCTAGTGGAGGTAGACATCGGAGGACGGGCTCGTTGTAATGCATGGATTGGAATGAGGAATGGTACGAAGTGTGCTTGACACCATTCCTCATTCCATTCCATGCGTTCCAATGAGCCTGTCCTCCGATGTCTACCTCCACCAGCCTCCACTATAAAGGATTAAGATGATTAAGATGTCATCATCAACCTTGCTATATCTGACAAGGCTCTCTCCTCTCCTCTCCTCTCCTCCCGCCCTGGATCCTGGATTCTGTCTGAGATGAGAGTTTTGCCTCTGAAGGGATTTTGCTGTCGTAGAGAGCC